>NC_056737.1:122357770-122415270 GCF_019279795.1 Protopterus annectens
TGGCAATGGTAGTTGTACTGGGTGAGACAGGCCACCAACTACTTTCACCCACATGTTTGCACACTCACAAACACTTTCTGACACACTGACGCACGCACACACATTTGACAGTACTGAGATCCATGGGTTCAAAGAGTCATAGGTGTGTATGTGGAAAATGGCCATGGAAGCTTTACAAGGATAGCCCATGGAACTACACAGGCATCATGCCACCTGATGATACTCCCCACTGTGTCTACTGAGTATAGTCACTGGAGTGATGCCCAGGGTGGGTATTCTATTCCCCATCTACTCGTCCTGATTTCTCCGGAAAAGGGCCAGTAATGCGCTTGGCTTGACATGTATGTGGCATTTATTCCATGGCGTGGCCAGTCTTTGGGTTGTGAACCTGTCCATCAAGCATGTCCTGTTGATTGTGAGGATGGGGTTGAGGTATCTGGGGCATGTTAGGTGGACAGATTGGTGTCCTCAGATGTAACATTCCTGACAGGGTTGGGTCAGACATGGCTGTGTATGTCAGGCAGAGATCACACCTAAGTAGCCAATATGAGACAGAGATTCATTGCAGTTGTTGGAGTCTATCCATATGGGGTATGTATGTAGTACCTAAGAACCTCTTTGTGAGGTAGATTTGCAGCCTCTCCTGTTGTTGCTGGTGTCCAGTGTGGGACATGGCAAATGGGCCATAGTACACATTGATTGGCCTACTGAGAGGTGTGTACAGGGAAACACTGTCCTTTGACTTCCCTGATTCAACACCCTGAATCAGGAGAAGTGACACATGGAAGGGCATTCAGAAGACAGTGGTACTGTGGTGGTCACCATACAGCTCACTCTCAACCTGTGTTCCCAGTTCTGTTATACCAACATCAGTGTTCAGTGGACTACTATCAATGTATTACTTTATGGTAACCATGTCGTACCCCAAGGTGATGGCGGCGCATCATCTGGCATTGAGCTTATGTCCAGGGTTCTGACAACAGTCATAGATCTCAGAAAGGCCTTTGTGAAGGATGTCAACCTCAGATGGGGGGGTAATAATAGCACCAACCTTGTAGTCATCTACAAACATTGTCAGCCCGGGTGCCTTTGTACTGGGCTGGTCCTCAGAGGTGTGGATCCCAAACATGAGGGGACCCAAGTCCACAACCTGTGGGACTCCACTCATGACTGTTCAGCAGTCTGACATGGGGTCCACTGATTTCACACTGTGGGTACTATCTGTGAGCCGGTTTGCAGGCCACCTACTGATGTAGGTGAGGCTGCCTACCTGACTGTGCTTGTGTATGATTCTTGAGTGGGGAGTGATATCCAAGGATTAGATGAGCAGCCTATCTTGTTATCTATTTCATACTGTCACATAGTTATTGCACATGGCACAATGCTTATAGGGCTGCATAGTGTCTACAGGTCCCTCTACAGTGCATGACAATGGTGGGCCTTGTAATGTGGTCAGTGGGACATGTACTCAGTGGGAAACAGCAAATAGGAGTAAAACTCACCCTGCCAATGGTATGGTTCTCACACAGACACAACAATCACCTACACATACACACACACACACACACACACACACACACACACACACACACACACACACATACACATACACACACACTTGCCCAGACAGAGATTAGAAACTTTATTTATTTATTGTTTCTACAGTGTTACATATTTATTCTATGCACGATGGAACTTAAAGGGTAAAGGTTGCCCAAAGGTACTTCAAAGGTGAGGAACATCACCAGCCCTTGTAAAGCTTTATTTTTATTTTATTTATTTTACATTTGTTGACATTTGTTGACAAAGTATGGCAATGGGTGATGTACTGGGTAAGAGAGGCCACAAAATACTTTAAACAACACATGTACACACTTATACACACACACATTTGCCAGAACTGGAATTAGAACTCCAACCTAACTAGTTATTTGCACTACAGTATTATGCAGCTATCGCACACACCACAGAGCTTATAAGGTTGAGGCCTGATTAAAGGCGCTTCTAAGGTGACTGATATCTGCAGGACTGCTAAAGTAGGGAAAGAGGAAGTGTACTGGGTTTGAATGGACTCAAAAGCTTTTTATTTATAAACAGATACACACTTTTACATTTTCCAGGACTGAGATTAAAACTCCTTCCTATCTAGTTATTTGTACTATAGTGTCACACAGTTATCACATGCACCATGGAGCTTATGGGGCTGAAACTTGATAAAAGGCACTTCTATGGTGACTGATATCTGCAGTACTGCTAAAGTAGGGGAAGTGTACTGGGTTTGAATGGACCGAAAAGCTTTAACTTGTAAACACACAGACACTTTTACATTTGCCAGAAATGAAATTAGAACTCCCACCTCACTAGTTGTTTATACTATAGTGTTGCACAGCTATTGCATGCACCACATAACTTATATGACTGACATCTGACAAAAGTGACTATTATGGTGACAGACATTTTCAGGAATGCTAAAGTAGGGCAATAGGAAGTGCACTGGGTGGGGAAGGCCTGTTCATTCCTAGATCCTTCTGACATTTCTCAAAGTGTATGAGCATGCCCAGTGTGAACTTCTATAGTACATGTGGGACTCCATTCCAGGGATTATTGTGCTCCAGTCTGGTTTGTTTTGTGCTACAGCCATACCTCTCAACCTGTTGGTGCAAGATATCTGGAGGGGTCTAGGACTATTCACTGAAAGCACATTTCACTGAAGGTCAAATGACTGTGCACAAATCACTGAAAGTACAATTCACTGAAAACTCAATTCACTGAAACACATTTCACTGAAAGCTATATATGACCTTTTCCCCACTGTAATGTGACCCTGGAGTTGGAATATATAGTAAGGGGGGAGTGGGGGCACCATCCCCGCATTGGGTACACCCCTCACATAGTTTGGATATATATTAAGTTTAGAAAAGAGTAATTTATTGAAATTGCAAATATCCATGTGTATAGTTCAAAATATTTAAGGTAGGTGGGGGCTATGCCCCCCACACCCCCTTACTATATATCCTAACTCCAGGTTCGCACTACAGTGGGGAAAAGGCCATATATAACTTTCAGTGAAATGTGTTTCAGTGAATTGTGTTTTCAGTGAATTGAGCTTTCAGTGAATTGTGCACAGTCAAATGTGTTTCAGTGAAATGTGCTTTCACTGAATAGTCCTAGACCCATCTGGAGATAGCCTATCAAAATGGGGACACAATGGGCAATACGGTGCTTGCGACTATTTCTCTCAGTAATGCATGGGTTGCTAGGGTTACAGGGCTTGTTTTTTCAGACATCTGATATATATGCCATTTGACTCTGTCATGTATTGTTTCAGTACCTTGTGACATACCTCCTCAGATCACCACAGTGATTTGCCAGTGGAATACACGATGGATGATGCACACACCAGGATTATGGGCCAAATGCTACACATTCTTGCACAATCCAGCCTGTTGAGAGATATGCCTAGAAGCAATTGACTGCTGTGCTGTGGAAACAGTCCAGCACTTTGGTGATATATTACAATGGTGGAATCTCTGTGCATTTCTGTTCTGGCCTGGTCTGATTTCCAGTCCACGATTGGGTAATATAAGTCAGACAGGATCAGGGTAACAGGTAGACTCTGGATAGATTTGTAGGGGATAAGATATGTGGGGGTTTGTGTGTCCTGGGTCAGATATGTTTGCCTGTAGCTAACATAGCTATACTTTGCATGAGGGTCTTCTCGATGGTTGACTGCACTTGGAGGGTCTTGTGTGTGTGTCAGACTGTTTGACCAGCTTGGAGGTGTGTGTCTGTCTCACATATATGTGTGGCCCACCTCATTTTGCTTGGATGGCCACATTTTGGGGTCAGGATGTTGCATAGGATGAGTGATCAATGAAGGATGTGTTACTCCCCATAGCTGTGGGCCAGGGTTCTATGGGTTCAGACATGTCACCATCTTCCAGGGTTAAAACTGCCTGCAATGAGTGCATTCCCATGTTTAGACACCTAGCCCTGTCTTTCGACTGTACAGTGTATCACAGAATGTCCACATCCATGACTCATATAACCTGTAGGTTACCCATACAAGTGTGGTCTTCAATGAAAAGTACTTTGCAAGTCACTCAGGGTTGAAGTCAGGTATTACTGACAGTTGACATTGCAGTTTCAGACTTCATACTCATCAGACGTTCCATGTTACTACAATCATTCCATGAACTTTATAACATTATTAGAGCAGTATTTCAAAGGTGTCCTTCTCTTTGGACCTTTTTCACCTCATTATTAATGGCTTTGTCCAGATTTCTGGCTCTCTGACACTGGCAGGTTTTCTCTTATCAGTTAGCAGCATGGCCTTTCTTTGCATTTTGTAGACTGAGTTATGTTGATGTTACGGAACCCATGACACTCCCTAACAGGGCACTGTGAGTGAGGCATAGGCACTTGCCACAGGCCTGTAGGTCAGGTGTGACAGATGCAGGCCATCTGTAGCAAGGTAGTGCAATATGATGATCATATGTTCCCAGACTGCAGGCAGTGGACAACCCTGGGATGGTACCAGTAAGTTGACTGTGGGTGTTACTGACAATTGCTTTCTTTTTGTGTCGAGACATTACTCTAGTTGATGGCTAGATGCTGCTTAAGGCTAGGGACATGTTACTGCATTTCTATGGGACTATGGGGGGTGACACATCTGTACACAATACACATTTGCAGCAACTGTGCTGATATTTGCTTAACATTTTGGTCCCATTTAGCATAGCGGTGTGCCCTATCTTTGAGACTACAGGCATAACAGTATTGACCACTGGTCAGATTTTTTTGGCATAAACATTTGTAGTTTCAAACTTCTTACCTTTCAAAGCTATACTGCCACTGCAAGACCTGCTGTGATATCACTGTGTAAAAGTTGGTAGGTGGGGATTTCATGAATGTTGCCATGTGGGGGCCTTTGCCAGATATTTCTGTATGATTTTCTACAGCTGATCTAATGGCTGAGGCTGGGGGTGGGTATGGGACCCCACTTTGACATTGATGTATGTGACCTATGACCCCCCAGTTATTTGGCTCACCACATATACTGCAGTGGTATTTGTCAACTAGAGTGGTACTGCATGTTGTGGATAGGCCAGTACTGGGGATACACTTCCTGCTGTCCCACAGAGCTGCAAGTTGCCTGCTGCTATCTCAGTAAGCCACCCTCATTCCCTTGCATGCTTGATCAATACCATAAATATGCTATCAGAACATTCCACTCCATTAAATTATTTTGTTAAGGAGACTGACTTACTTTGTACCTGAGGCTGTTGTGAGGATGGTGCTTGAGGGCTTACTATGTCAGATGCATGCAGTACACTGCCTATACATGGTAAGGTATAGGTGGTGTGATGTTTGGCATCCATTTTACAGTGTGTGTGAGTCCGAGAGAGAGATCAGTCCCTCGGGCCGTACAGTGTCAGTGTATGTGCTATGCATTGCCTCTTTGCCAAGGCCAGGGCATACTGGGCATGCCTCGATCTGTCTACAGGGGCAGGCTCAGGATGTTCCTCCTCCGAGTTCCTCTGTGCCTGTGGAGACCTTGGCAGTAGTGGGGGGCTGTTTGATCCTTCCCCGTTTTGTTCCTGCTACAGCTGTTTCTGCAGTATCATATTGTGTAGCATGGCACATACTATGAACATGTGTGCACATGTGGCTGGGGAGTACTGCAAGGCTCCACCAGATATGTCAAGGCAGTGGAACCGTGACTTAAGCTTCTCAAACACATGCTCTATAATGATCCTGGTTTGTGAGTGTGCCTCATTATGGCATTCTTGTGTGGGTGTGTGTGCATTTCTGATGGCTGTCATCATCCACAGCTCGAGTGCATACCCAGCTTCCCCCACCAGATGGCCATATAGGATGTCCCCAGTGGCAAACATCTGGTACAGTTGTGACAAATGCCAAATGTGGGAGTCATTATAGCTTCCAGGGCTGCCAGCACACACATTCATGATAATGCCCTGGGCATCACACACAACCTGGCAGGTGATGGAGTGGAACCCCTTGTGGTTTAGGTACACCCTACCATGGTCACCAGGTGGTACTTTGATGTAGATGTGCATGCAGTCTATGGCACCCAGTTCCTCAAGGTATTTGGCTACATGGTGGAAGAGATGCTTATTGCTGGTCCTCTCCTCATGCGTGCTGGGGAAGTAAATGTGCTCAGCAGCATGTGGTTGCATGGCATCCAGGAACTGGTGTTGTAACCTGGATGCAAATGCCTATGAGTCCCCCATGATTTCCACAGCTGGTCTTTGGAAAGTACCTGTAGCTAGTATTGTTAAGGCTACACGTACCTTGGTATCCACTGGGATGGGTTCCCCTCTGTTGGTTCTTGGTCTGAGGTGAGGCCAGCACAGCTCAACAAGTTGTTGAAGTATATCCCTGTCCACCCTGTAGTGCTCTACTATCTCCAGATCATGTAGTCCCTGGTAGGTAACCCTGGGTCTGAACACTCTTCTCCTCCTCCTTGGTCTGAGTTGGTTGTTAGCATTATCCTCCTCACCACTCTCAGTCTGTAGCACATACTGATAGATCAGAGCAACAGCAGCCCCTAACATGTTTTGTTAGATTTGTCAGTTTAAAAATTCCCCCGAATGTGTACACCAGTGGTGTAGAATTTGTGGGAAAAAAACATTACCTCCCCAACCACAATAAACAAACCTAACAAAAAAGAAAGCATCTTGGACTGGATTCTCATAAATAAACACCACCAGACTTATAAAGTAGGAATCTTCCCAGACGATATAAGTGACCACTCATTAACCTTCATAACCAGGCAAAAGATCGATATTCCCTTCACAGCCACATATAGGTCAATACGGTCCAACAAAGACTTTAACCCTGTACTATTCCATAATGAACTTAGGGCATGTGATTGGTCTACCTTAAAAAGTCTCCCTCTTGAAGAGGCGGTAAAATACTTTAACACTAAATTCTTAGCCATCCTAGGCCAGCATGCACCAAAATGCTCCATAAGAATTAGGTCAAAACCTGCCCCTTGCCTGTCTAAAGATACCAGACAGAAAATCTTATTCAGAAACAAAGCTTGGACCAGGTGGAGAACTACCAAAAATACTTTAGATCAACTAACATTTAGACAGATGAGAAATGAGACAAAAAAGCTATACTTTCAGATAAAAAAAACTTTTATTGTCAAATTAAGCAGTCACACCATAATAATCCACAAAAGTTTTGGGCAAGCATTAATAGACTCCTACACCCAGGTCAAACTAGTACACCAACCCCACTAGTTAGTAACCATGAAAACCCTAGGCAAACTGCTGATGCCTTCAATACATTCTTCACAGAAGCTGTACAATCTCTAGCAAACCAACTAGCACCTGACAGCTCAAGCCTACCTACCTCCATTACTAGCTCTCTCCCTATATTTCAACTGCAACCCATCCCAACCCACTTCATCTACAAGCTCATCCTAAAACTAAAACCTTGTACTCCATCAGCTGACCAACTACCTGCAGAATACCTGCAGAAAGCAGCTACAGCTGTAGCCTATCCAATATCCATCCTCATAATCAGAACTATAAATGAGGGAACAATTCCAGCAATCTGGAAAATCTCTCACATTACCCCCTACACAAAGGTGGGAACTCTAACGAACTTTCTAATTATCGTCCTACAGCACTACTATCCCCCTTAGCAAAAATAATGGAAAAATGCATTCATAAAAAACTACTCAACCATCTAATTCAAAACACCATACTAGCTGAGTGCTAACATGGCTTTAGGCTATTCCACAGTACCTCTACTGCCCTCCTATCCTTCTCTAACTCCATTAACAATAACAGGAATAACAACATCCTCTCCTCAGCACTTTTTATTGATCTTTCCAAAGCTTTTGATATGGTAAACCACCAACTACTTAAAATTATTCTCGCATCTCTTTCTCTTGATGCACAGGCTGTAAAATGGTTCAGTTCCTGCCTTATTAATAGGCAGCAAGCTGTGCTCTGGGAGAATAACCTATCTTCCCACTTACCAGTCACCTTAGGTGTCCATCAGGGCTCCATTTTAGGCCCTCTCCTGTTCTCAATTTTCATCAATGATCTTCACTTAGCAATTCCTCATGCTACTTGTATACAATATGCAGGCAACTCTACAATTATTTGCTCAGCCAACTCCTCATCTGAACTGCAATCCATAACTCAAAAAGTGTTTAACGTAGTAGAAACATGATTTCTTTAATGTTGCCTCCTCTTGAATCTAAAAAAAACAAAGCTTCTTCTCTTTACTCCTACCCGTAAGTCCACCCCAATAGATTTCTCAGTCACATCTAACAATGGTACACTCATATCACCTGATTTAACAACCAAACACCTAGGAGTTACAACTGACAACCTTAACTTTAATACTCATATTAACATCACAGTAAAAACAGTCAACAAAAAAATTGGCTCCCTCTATGGGATCAAACCATTCCTTACTCCATTAGCTAGATCTACTATTGCCCACTCCCATCTAATCTCAACACTTCTCTATGCCTCTCCTGTTTATACTAATCTGTCTAAAAATAATCTTCAAAAACTGGCTAAATCATACAATAATAATGCCAGATTTGCCACTGGAAAACCCTTCAGAACCCACCACTGTCAGAATCTAAAACAACTAGGTTGGCTGGAACTTCAGAATCAGCTTAATTTTAACCAACTTACAATTGCCCATAAGACCCTTTACCATCCTCATAATGTACCAATACTATCCAACCTGATCACCCTATATAAAAACCTTAGCACCTTACGCTCTTCAAATAAACTACTAGTTTGCACAAGTAAATCCAATAACATGGCAGGTGACTCTCTCTTCTCAAACACAGGTGTGAAAAACTGGAACCTTCTACCTAGTGAACTTACATCACTATCCTCCCTAACACTTTTCAAACAAAAACTTAAAATTCACCTTAAAACACACTGGCTATGCCCTTATTGTAACCCTGACTAACTTTTGACTTATTTTTATTAACACTTTTACTGCTGCTACCTTTCTTTGACTAAGTTTCTTCTCCCTTATTACCAGATAAATCAGGAACTATAAATTAAGTAACCATCTGTAAGATTACGTCTTCAGAATCTATTTTATCTTATGTGATCTCTTAAATTGTATTGTCATATTAAATGAATGGTGACAATGTATACAAATATGTACTTTGCCTATATTATTGTAACCTCTATTAGTGTTTCAACTATTTTGATTTTTTTCTTTGGAGCTTTTTTCCTCGGGCCTCTACTGAAAATGGACATGTATCCAGTTAGACTAGCCCGGTCAACAAATGTAAAATAAAAATAAATAAAATAAATAATGTTCTCCTTCTTGTTTCTAAAGATCTCACCTCTAATTGTTATCCCCTTTACAATATTCTGTACTTCAATTACAACTGGTTTAGATTTTGATTTCCATTTTCTAGAAATTGCTTTTTCTGGCAGCTGATGGCATTATACTTAGTGAGACCTTATATATATATATATATATATATATATATATATATATATATATATATATATATATATATATAGGTAATTTCAGGGTCTATATTATATTATCAAAAAGACAGGTCAGCGAACGGCACTTACATCAAAAATGCCATTCAGTAAATTGAAAGTTCATAGTGAGATCACAGTACAGCGAGGATCAGAAAATTTGCTCTTTCCTCACTGTAGTACATTCTAGGAGTTGGTATATATAATTAGCGGGGCGCACAGCCCCCCACAAGAGTGAATTCGCTGAATGGCATTTTCAATGTAAGTGCCGGTCGCTGACCTATATTTTCGATAATATAATGTAGACCCAAAATTTCAATTATGTGTTCCAACTGAAAATATCATTTTCTTAGGACTGGATTCAATAAAGTTCCCAGAAGCTATTTGCAAACAGTGCAACACGCCGAAAGAAGACATCAGCACGCCTACTACAGATGCAGTTCCAGAAGCTACACTGAAGGTAGGCTTCAATATTGACTGTAGGATAATTAGGGATTCTGCACATGCCAGTCTGATTTCAAAATGCATTCTGTGCACACAGTGCAACTCAAATGTGAGAAACAGCCATGTTGACTGCATTTCTAAAATTATCCATGCATACTATCAGGATGCCAAAGAGTTCAAATGAATACTATGGAGTATGGTGAAATCTGTAGCAAAACTGAAAAAAAAAAATCATATAAAAATGTAACCTGCTGTAATATACTAGCCATAAATAAGGTTGTGGTTGCACATCTTAGAAGACAATCAGCTAGAGTCAGAGCAAAACTGCAACTAAACCAGTTGTTTGACCAGCGAATAATTGACAGATACAGGCTAGACAGACTACTGGTGCAGGCTGTCTGCAACATGTGTGCCCCACACATGTCTGTGCAGACCCTGCAAGGAAACCCCATCCTCCTTAAAACCAAAACACATCAAATCCTGGGTATATTTGCATCTGGGATATTCCAGAGTCACATGGGGGTTGCTGTGGGAGTGTGTCAGAGAGCTGTCAGCCATTTCCTGACAAAATGCCTGGAAGCAATGTGCAGCAAGGTGGATGATCCATACACTTTCTGTCCACCCCCATTTAGTGGAGAACTGTAATGGACCAGTTCTATAACATTGCAAACCTCCCAATTATACTCTATGCAATAGATTGCACACACACGCACATATATATCTATCAACACAGCAGTACATCCAGAAGCAGACCGATATGTAAACAGAAAGGGATGGCCATCCATCAACTGCCAATTTGTGTTTGCAGTAGATGTCAGCATAACAAACATCATGACAACACACCCAGGGCATGTCCATAATGCTGCTATTTATAGGGAAAGTAGACTCAGAGATGCATTCCATCAAAGTGAAAAACCTGAGGGACTGCTGCTGAGTAAGTATAGTAACACAGCTAAGATACAAGTATACCACTCTCAACAAAATCCATTCTTAACAGAAGTGTTTTTATTCTCCACTGGTCCACCTTTGATGGCATCCTTCAATCTCTCATAATGTGTTACACTGTTAATTACATGAAGAATTGTGTCCAAACAGCATCATCTACAGGCCTCATGGGGATTGATTGTGGCCTCCAACAGCATTGATCATGTTGGTGAAATCTGTTCAGATTTCATTTCTCCAAACAGTATCACAAGAATGGCCTACAAGTCTCCTTCCATGGTTGTGGAAAACATCAATTATGATGTCATTTTCCTGGTGGTAGTAGTTGCTACCCCCTAGGATGACTGGTCATCTGAAAGACAGTGGTATGCACATGATAATATTCATGTTTGAACCCATTTGTGCATCTCATTATGTGACATTATGTGACATATGTGATATGTTGGCATAAACATCATGTATTCCAGTGCATTGAAAATGTCTGTATAACACTGTGTGTGATGTATACCAATGTGACTTATTAAAAGAAATAACAATGATTTCATACATAACATTTGTAAAATTAACATTACATGTAATATATTTACAGTGGTGTAAACCTTGGCTCGAGATGATTGTCACTATTGAAGTGACACCCCAACCCTATGTGCAAATGGGAAAAAAGAGTTGAGGATGGATGGATGTAATATATTAGCAGAATGTGCATGGGATTAGAAACCCTGAGAATATACCTATATTTCATGGAGGTCCAAAGCCAACAGCATTATGCCACATGGGCCTGCTTGTATGTCTCCTTCAAATACTATAACAAATTGCAGTCTCAAGAACTTAAAAAACATGTAGGCAAACCTCAGGATCCAGAGCCAGGCCACAGACAGTACAGATATGTGCTATACTGAGACAGTACTGATAATACTTCTGTAAAGCATCATCATTGAAGATATATTTGTAACAGCAACAGTATGTGTTTTTAACATTTTTTTAGGAAACAGGAAATGAGAAATATCAATAATATTAACATTGCATACTGAGTAAGGATAGTGTCAGAATCTGTACCTTTCCGTAGTTACACCACAGTGTACAAGGCATTACTAGTAAGAATTGTGGATGATCTGTAAATCATCCTTCATACACTGCTAACATCTGCAACAGAAGTCTGCATATGGGAATAAAATAAACTATTTAGAAGGACAACAACTGTATGCATAAAGTTCAACACATCATTCAAGTAACTTATGATAATCTCTGTTAAAATTACAATTTTGAGTAAATATGAAATTAAACATGTACTTTTTGAAAAGAGTAACGTTAACAGATGTACTAATCACCACAACAGAAATTCTACCAATTAACAATGTACCTCTCACTCCAAATCACAGATTCAAAGTGCACCTTGTGCTTAAGTAATATTTGTACCATACATAATTAATGAGGTTAATTGGAATTTATGTTTTTAGAATCCCATTTTTGCACATCCATGTAAATTGCTGTTATGCACCAAAATAATCAGGTGTATGTACAAACACCCCATAGGTATTGATAAATGGTACCATGTGTGGCACATGCCTGTTATCTTCCAATGATCTTAAAACATGACATCAGCGCCACTTTTGAATATTGATTTTGTTACATTTAGTGATCAGACTGTGGCTAACTGTGAACTGAGTAGAACCTCAGTGAGTATTTCTGTGTTTCTGTATTTTTCAGATGTCTTCTACTTAAAGATCATGATGTCTACTTCCAGGAGCCTGAGATGTGATCATGCACCCAACTGGACTGATGAGGAGATGCCCAAAATGTTGACTGTGTATGCCAAATTAGAGCAGAAGATGAGAGCCAGACCCAGAAACTTTGTGTGGAACTGGATTGCAAGGGAGCATCAATGGATGGCAGAGATCTATCACACTGAAGTGCAGGTTCATCACCACTATTATGAACTGCATTGGAGGGATGCAGAAAAGCTTCATAGCAGGATCGCCAAGGTGCAGAGGCAGCCTGTAGATCCCTACAGTAAGTACCAATATTCTACATATACCTGAACATTGCTACAGATTTTACAGCTATATCTCTGTATCTTTTATATATATATATATATATATATATATATATATATATATATATATATATGTAGATATTTTTATAGCCATGTATTAGCTACTGTGATAATTAGGTTGTGGTGATAATTATGTTGACGTGGTCAATACTGTCTTATTAAATATGGGTTTGATTCCTATGTTGTTAATTTATTTAATAATGTGCATAATATTCATAAATATGATCTTTGTAGAAGTACATATGTTTTACAACATTTAAGTACATAATATCACATAAATAAACCGAAACACGACCAAACTAGTAACAACACCAGGCTGTATTCCCTTAACCAGAACGTCACTTTCCAAACAACCCAAAACAGGCTCCGAAATACAAAAAGAATTCAAAAAGAATCACTATGAAATGGCAAGTGATGTTCTGGTTAAGGGAATACAGCCTGGTGTTGTTACTAGTTTGGACAAAATTTCACATAACCTCTGTTCACGTGTAGCACAGACACCTATACCTCTTAGGCTGTGGATGATGCATATTTCATAGTTTTGCATTATAGTCCCACTATATCACCTATTGGATGACTGCTTATTTCATAATTTTGCATTATAGTCCCACTGTATAACCTATTGGATGACTGCATATTTCATAGTTTTGCATTATAGTCCCACTGTATCACCTATTAGATGACTACGTGTTTCGTAGTGTTGCAGTAAAGTCCCACTGCATCACCTATTGGATGACTGTGTATTTCATAGTGTTGCATTATGGTCCCACTGTATCACCTATTGGATGACTGTGTATTTCATAGTGTTGCATTATAGTCCCACTGTATCACCAATTGGATGACTGTGTATTTTGTAGTGTTGCAGTATAGTCCCATTGTATCTCCTATTGGATGACTATGTATTTCATAGCACTGCATTATAGTTCCACTGTATCACCTATTGGATGAGTGCATATTTCATAGTGTTGCGTTATAGTCCCACTGTATCACCTTCTGGACCATTACAAGTTGGAATACAAACACATATATAGCTTCCTTATATCAGTCCTCTTAAACAATTACACAGACACATTTATTTAATTTGAAAAGTAATGCCTGTCTCATTGCTTACACATATGTGTTTGGTTATGTATTGATAGCTGTTATTTCTTTACTATGAAAGGTCCAAAACTTGTATCTATTTTTTTTATATTCATCCATTTACTGCAGGATTTCTAATAAACACTTGCAGTACCTCTTTTCTACAATTAAACATTTGCTGAATGTTATCTCGGCATGTAAAGCAACTGGCCAGCATGTCTAAATTTTGACATGTTGTGGGTGCCAAACCACACAGGGGAAACACATATCTGTATCTGTTACCTTGTTTAACTTCACTCACTGCATTTTTTTTAAAGAACCATATTGCAATAGTTTATATTAAGGTTTATATTGTACATGGTAATAAATCTCTGATTCAGTCTTCAAAGCTCTATGAATATGTCCATAATCTATAATATTCAGATAATATCAACTTTCTAATAAAAAGGGTTTGTCGAACAGTACTTGTTTGTTTAAGAATAACTTGCTTACTCTTATCTCAGCCTGTAAAGAAACTGGATAGCATGTCTAGATTTTAGAGTGTGGTGGGTTTGAACTACATGGGCGAAACATATATCTGTACCTGTTACTTTGGTTAATCACCCATAGCATATTGCAATACTTTATATTACTATTTATGTTGTACATGTTAATGACTCACTGATATAGTCCTGAAATTTTTATGAATATGGCTGTAATCCGTAATGCTCTGATAACATCATCTGTTGAACAACAGTGTTTGAAGAGGTACCCGTTTCTTTAAGAATAGCTTGTGCTTGACTGTTTGCTCAGTTTGTAATGTAAGAGTCTACATTTTGGTATGCTGTGTATTCAGATCTGGAAAGGGAACACATATATCTGAAGCTGGTATCTTACTTTAATATACCCATAGCTTTTATTCATAGAAGCATATTTCACTGATTTATATTGATATATATTTTGAGCGTAGTTGCAAGTAACTCAGTTATTCATTGATTTCCTATGGATACATCCATAATCTGTAACATTCTGTTAAAATCAGCTATTTGACTCTAAGGGCAGCTATTTAACTGTGAGGGCTGTACATATTGCTAACTCCTGTTACATGTCTGAGCAACTTTTTTCCGATAATGTTGTATAATCTGTAAAAATACTATGAAGTTCTGTTTTCTCATGAAATATTGAAGTCAATAGAAAACAAAACTATCCTAAAATTTTGAGGGACTGGAATGGGCAGACTAACAGTTTAAATGAAGAACAGGGAACATGTATGCTTGTATGTATGTATTTTCCTACTGATGTGCGACTTAGTAAGGTAAAATGGTCCTTACACCCACCTTTTTGTATCCTTAATGTACAGAAACAGGTATAGTCCTGATCGCAGAAGCTTTATGATACATGACACCTTCTCATGCCTGAGGAAGGCATTACAGTCACTGTGATAACCTGAATGTAAGTTCCAAATGTTTAGCTATATGAGCAGCACATGTTCATACTTTTCAATCCTAGGCCAAGAGCATTATTAGCAAACCATTCTCCATCGAAATGATGTCATAGCATCATTTTGTTTCACTGCCTGCCAAACAGTGCTTTTTCAGTTAAGCTGTGTTAGATAGGCAGGTAGTCCTCAGTGTTGAAGTTTGAATGTAGATTGTGGTTTGAATCTCATGTCCTCTGATCTGTGTTCAAGGATGTTAAAACCTGGATGATAAAATGTCATCTGTGTCTTGTGCTTATCTTATGTTCTTCTGAAAGAAGAAATGTCTACAAACTGTGTTGAGAAATGTATATCAGTGTTATTGGAAGAATACATTTTTCATACATTCTAGTTTTTGATTCAGAAGACATGGAGCATGTTGGGAACAGAACCATGTGCATAGAATGGATACACAGGCTTGAGATTCAGCAGAGGGAGCAATATATTTTTGATTTTTTTACATATTTTAGGAACCAAAATGCATCTTCTCCTGTATTCAGTCCTGTATTTTTCACAGGAATGCCCATCATGCATCAGTAAGGTATGCAAAATCTTCACACGGTAGCTGTGCTTGTAACGGTTGATAAATTCTAGCAATGTTGATGTTTTATTTGTTTTATGCATCTTTGAACAATTTAGTCAGCACACATTTTTTTAAATGTACTCCACAACATAAATAAGAGTTGCTTTTGTGTATCTGTCACACATCTTTTAAGGTGGATATTTTACATGCAAGTGGAAGTGTTTTGATTAGTGCTTATGATGAATTGTTTCTTATGCTTGTATGTCTTGCTGTGCTTTTCTAATGATTGGTCTGGCGTGCATAGTCTGCCTATTCACAAAATGCATAGGTGTCTTCTGTGTCAGTGTTTGTACTGCTATTTGCAAACTGTGTAGCATTTCCTTCAATTCAGCATTGGTATTGTACCTACCTTGCACACTGTGGGTGTTTTTGTATAAACACAGTTATAGCATAGGTTGACTGTCATTTGAGTAGATACCCATTTGATTGTGGCATTTCAGTATCAGCAAGCATATTCTGTAAGTTTTTTTATTTATCAGTGTACCTACTGCTGCTTGTTTTTGTAGATAATTAATATAGTTGTACACACAGAATACTATTAGCAACAGATATATCAGATTCTCATATGTCAACTGTTGTGTTGATTGAACATATACAATTGATTTTAATGTTGTACTCATTATATTGATGTGTGTTCAGCCAAATATCATGCTGCCTGTCTCAGAAATTTGGCATATGGCTTGCTTATTGTCCACAATATTGTCAGAGCACATTCTCCTCATTTTAACAATGACACTTTGTGGCTGCTCATATGAATCATTTAATGCAAAAAGAACAATATGTTGATTTGAGCATTCATACATTTTTACAAAGCTAATGATCAATGTGTATGTCTAAGCATGTAGAATTGTTCAGATAAGAATACTGTTGTCCTTTTTAGTACATACAGGGCCATAGTTAACCCTGTCCATAATGGACATGTATCATTCCCTGTGTAAACTGTCATCATAATCATATTGTGTTGTACTATGATATTAAGTAAACTATTCTGCATGATAGACATTTGCCTTTTTATTGTTGCATTTTGCAATTAATCTTCACAGAGCATGGTACCCATAGATGTTCTCCAATTTGAAGATGATGAACATGCAGATGTGATGCCACTGCCAAATTCATCTGAGAAGGATGGTTATGATGATAATGATGATGACATCAAGGCAACTGGACCTGTGTCTGACCATGATATCCTGCTTTCACCCCAGAAGAGACGTAGACACAACTGGAATAGAGACGAGTTGTAGGAGGAGATCTGAAAGGTCATGACCAATGTGTTCTGAATGGAAGCACTTTACATAATCGAATTACTGAAATCTAGAATGTCATATGGTCGAGACCATATGATCGACATTTCAGTAAATCGAATATGTAAAGTTTTAAAAAATAACACTTTACTTACCTTAAAATGTTACATGCACACAGAGGCAAGGTTTTTTGTATGCTCTGTGTGTGCGTAATGTTTTTATCTTTTTTGTGGTGTTGACAGGAAGTGGGAAATCTCCTGTTTTATGCTTCCGCATACAGCGCAATATGGGAGATTTCCCTTTTCCCCACTGTAGCGCGATCTCGGAGTTGATATATTTACGTAGGGCGGTGTGGGGGGCACAGCCCCCACATGGGTGCAGGGCAAGCCCCTGCAAAAGCAATGTTTAACTTTTTTTTTTTTACGTTTCATTTTAGAAGTTTGAGTTTCCAAAACACGATCTTTTGGTCTTGATCATATGAGGTTCGAGATTTTGGGAATTCGAGCTTCTAAAGTGAATCCGTTCTGAACACAGATTAGGGACATAATGGGGACCCTCTTTGAAGATATGGCACAGGCTATGTGGAATTCATTCAAGGTGATAGATCATGAGATCATTCGGGAGTCTGATCCCCATCAGTCTGGTCCCTCCGGTCAGTGATTGTTGTCTTTGTGCTCCACTTGTTTTATGCTACCAACATGCTGATTGACATTTAATTGATTTGACTGTATATAAGCACTCTTGTGCATGCATGTCATGTATCTGTGATATTAATGTATTATTATTGTGTAACATTTGTTTTGGTTTCAATGTGTGCATGACACATTAACACATAACACTTTCCACACAGTAGCCAGTAAAGACGTGTGTTACTGGGATGACCGACAAATAACATGTTGTCCACACGCCATCACTATTAGTGTGATATGCCTTTGATTTCTGTTTTGCCATATCAGGTATGTGCAACACATAGATATATCATTACACATGTTTTTGGATGACAGTTGCCATAATGTCCCAGTGTCATGATGTGGTGTTGCATCATGGTTTAGCAATGCTAATGCCATGTGTGATCATATACAGGTGCATCCTATGTGCAGTCCTCCTTTGTTAACTGCATCAAACAGTAATGTAACATTACTGATGAAGGTGGGACGGAACAGTAATGTAACATTAATCTGTACACAATGTTACAAATAACACATTCTTTCACAAAACAGTACACTGTGTTTGTTGTATGTAGCATTTCCACACCCGTGATGTAGTAACATCAGTGTACTGCTTCCAGAAATAGTTGTATACATTAAATGATTAAGTGTGTGCACATAGTCGGATATATACTGACACATAAAAGTACTTTTGGCATGTGACCATTCAGTGATTTTAATGCTGATGTGCTGAAAGATGGTCAGAAGAGTGCCCTCTGCTCCATAATGAGGAGGGTGGTTGACAGACACTTACAGTTCTTTAGCTGACATTTGCATGATAGTATATATGTATGTATGTGTTTTTAATTTTTAGCTTGCTTATTTATGCATGTTGATGTAACGTGATTGCACATTATGTGTATGTGTGTTTTATACATGCTCAGTTCCATGGACATCAGCAGTCCGTCTGTCCCATTTCACATACATTTTCTACATGTTTAAATGTATATCTGTGTGGCTTCTACATCACCCTGTGTGCTTTACACATGCATTTGCATTGTGTCAACATAACATGTCCTGCTTAACCCAGATATGGCCCCAGGTTGTTCATCTCCCTCCCCCCTCATATTTCCCTTTTATTTTTGCAATTGTGTCTGCCTTTGTTAAAACCACTGTCTATTGCCATTTATAACTTTGACACAGTGAACATGTGCATATGTATGCCCATTGTACAATGCAGGAAATGTGCACACAAGTTGCTGGCTAATGCTTTCAATGCATCCTTGTTCTCATTATACTTTTGTGTTTCCCAGTGTAGTTTTTTTCCCCATCCATTCATACCGCTCAGCTTCTCAGTACAAGAAATCTGGACAAAGCCAGAAAAAATGGGGGGGGGGGGGCAAAGGCCCAAAAATAAGGACAGATTTTAAATACTGCTCCTATAAACTTAGAAAGTCACTAGAATGACAGATTTTACATTAGTATATATTTTCTGAAGGATATTAAGTCTGAAACCTCAAACATCTATCATTATTTGATATTATTTAGTGACTTCAATCCTCAATGATTTACTAGAAAGCCACACATTTTGTGAGAAGCAGACCAAAAACAAGAGGCAAAAATATAGACATTCTGTGAAAATCTGGACAGTTAAGAGGTATGCATCCATGTAACAGCTTGCTGTATTCATTATGCTGTACTGTTATATTTTTGAACACATTATTACATGTCATTGGTATATGTATGTGTACTGACCTTGATTCCATGTACATTTCATTAATGCCACTGGCATACATACACATCTAAACATGTCCATGTGTGCGTGTGTGCGTGTGTGTGTGTGTGTGTGTGTGTGTGTGTGTGTGTGTGTGTGTGTGTGTGTGTGTGTGTGTGTGTGTGTAAAACATGCACACATTCCATTACACATTTGTTTTGGTTGTGTGTACCTATTTGTGTATGTAACAGTGTTTGTTGCTTTTCTGCAGTATTTCTGTTTAGCAATGTGCTTGGTTGTTTGCCTTTTACATGCATGGTTATAGGTTTGCTTCTGTCCTCTGGAGTTATCTACTATTGTTAGACCTGTCTTTGCTCATTTGTGATGTTGCTTGGCTTATACGTGTACTGCTGATGGACTAATTGTATATTTGTATATTTATCCAATGTGTGCTGTAAGCCTACTTTATTAGCCTGGAATACACATCTACCATTGTTCATACACATTCATGTATGATTACCACACAGTTTGCGGCATGTCATAACATGATTGGGCATAGGTAGATATGTTTTTCTCCATTTCACCATGGCTGTTATACATTCCCCACCCTGTTTGTCAAATTTCCATTCCTGGGTTGTATAATGTGCTGCCCATGAACTTACCTGTCCTTACTGTTTTTTTCCAACCTTTGTCTGTCTTGTGTTATACTAAATCTTCTATGGGTAAACCTGCTTCACCTCTTCTTTTTCAATGTTTGCCTTTCCTTCTGTTCTTATAAAAAAAATGTGGCGTATTCCTACCCATCAGAACATTGCCCATTCCTCTCTGACTTTCCCTTAGATCTTCCTATTCCAACATCCCTGCTGTGTGTCTGTCTTCTTTGCCCATACCCCTCATCTACTTTTCTAACTCCCATTTTCCTTCGGTGTGTGCTGTACTTGTGCTAACAACCCATTCAGCTGCTCTTATTGCAGCACTTGCAAAACAGAAATCAGCACTTGTCCTAATCTCCTAGACAGCACTATTATTCTCCAAATTTCCTAGACAGCACTATTATAATATAGCATAAGACCCTCAATCGTCCGCAGGACTTAAGTTCAATTTACTCTTCAAAGCATGTCCAGAGGTCAGCTTCAGGTGTACTCTCCAGTTCATCTGGTGGAATTGGGCATCCTGAGGCAATGTCACAACTGCCTCATGTATACAGACAACCCTGTCTTCTTACCTCTAGACACAAACACTTGTGAGAGATGCAAATACACAGCCAGACTGGAAGCTAAGCACTCTCAACCCATGACTGTAACAGACAGTCAAGAGGATAAGGGACACACTTGCATCACACCACCTGTTACACATGAATCTACAAAACAAGCACCGGCAAAGCATACGCATAAATACACAAAAACATATTCAGAGGCACTAGGTACCAATCTGAAAAAGAAACAATGCCCTCCAAAGCAGACAAGCAAGCAACCTGCACCCCCAAACACAAGCCAGAAAACACATAATTCACCTCAGCAGTGTGCCTCACAACAGCCCTTAAGGCAAAACAACATACCTAAAACGCTAGTAATGGGATACTCTATAGTAAGGCACATGGGTGTTCCACTCACCAGGCTGAACAAGGAGAAGGTTACTGTTAGCTGCCTGACAAGTGCTCGGATCCACCACATAACACAGGCACTTAGGTCACTCCAGAACAAGTACAAGTATGACGCTGTCATTGTACATGTTGGTGTGAATGATCTAAGACGTACCTCCCTGGGCTACATGAAAAGAGACATTGAGGAGCTCTCTGATCATGTAGCCCAAGCTGGTATGAACCTGACCTTGAGTAGCATACTACCTTCACCTAGAATGATACCACAATACAAAGACAAAATGATCAATTTCAACAATTGGCTAAGCTTTTGGTGTTATTCTAAAGGGATCCAGTGTCTGTCTGCCTGGGATGACATGATAGACAAGCCTCACTGTTTTGCCAGCGATGGGTTGCACCTGTCACCCCTAGGTTTTTCAATACTGGCCAAGGCTCTTGCCATCCCCATAGTGCCTTTTTTAGGCAAGGCTCAAAGGACAAACCAACCACCATAACCAGCACAGGTAACCAAAAACTACGGGTAATGCTACTCAACGCCAGAAGTCTCAACCTTAAAATGCACAAACTCGAGGCTCTCCTCAGCATGGTGAAAATTGATGTTTGTGCAGTGACGGAAACCTGGTTCAAGCCTCAAGACAGCACCCCAGCACTGCCAGGTTACAATTCATATCATACCTTCCAGCCTCAGTTACCGGATCACAGTACAAAGGGCGGCGGTATATCCATATTCATCAAGGATACCCATATCTCCAGGTTAGTAGCACAGCATGATGTCCCAGAAATCATCCATGCACAACTATTAGCAGGCAAAACCACATTTCAAGTCATAGCCGGTTATAGATCGCCCACCATGTCCCAAGGTGCTCACTCTGCATTCCTTGAGACATTGGAAAATATAAAGGTCCTACCGGACACCATAATCCCAAATAAAACCAAGACTCCTTCCTCAAGCAAGAAGAAACCAGTCTGGTGGACCCTGGCCATAAGCAAACTTTACAATAAAAGGAGGAGACTTATACAAAAAAAAGCCAAATCTCAAGTAGAAAAATCATCCCTGATCAGCATTAGTAAGAAATTGAGGGCCCTCATCAAGTCAACTAAAGTTAATTTTGAAAAGAAAGTTGCCAAGGATGCCAAGGATAACCATAAGGCCTTCTATGGCTACATCACAAACCTAAATGGCAATGCTCAGGTCTGTTCTGAGCTAGTACAAAATGGGACAAAATACACTGACCCTTCTGACATTGCCAACATCTTGGCTGACAGGTTCAGTGCAAATTCCCCCCCCCCCCCTTCACTACCTACAGGGCCTGTTATGATTATGGGATTATTGTTTGCATCAAGATCTAAGCATGTAATGGTGCCCCTCTACTCTTCCCTCATCAGACCCATTATTGAGTACAATGCACCAATTGGAATGTACCTGGCTAGGCATCTCCAGCAGCTGGAGAGACCACAGAGGTATCTAACCAAGGGGATTACTGGCCTCAAACAGTTGCCCTATGCAGCACGATTGAAAAAGCTAAGACTGTTCTCTATTGCATACTGCTTTCTCAGAGACGATCTCTGTCTAACGTATAGAGCCATGTCCAACCCAGAATTGTTGAACATGCTCGATCTTAACAAAACTAAATCTACTCAAGCTACATGCTCTAGGGATATAAACCTCAACACAACAATGAATAGAACATGCTGGAGGGATAGATTCCCTTTGCAGAGACTTCCCTTACTATGGAACAGGGTTCCGATCTGTATAAGACAGAGCCCCTCACTATCACTCTTCAAGAGGAACCTTGATGAGTGGATGGGTAACAGAAAGTTCACATCGGGGATCATATCAACAGCACTACTAGATAGGGGCCAAGGGTACTAGCTGCTAGTACAAGGGTCTAGGGAACTACTAAAGGGGCGGTGAATGCCACACAATGTGGCTGGGCTAATATATGCCTTCAGGCAGATAGCCCAGTACCAACCTATGAACCTATGAACCTATTGTTTACAACTGTTAGCCATGGCTGTGATTGCCCTTCAACTTTAATTTTTTTTATTAGAAAATTTGCAGATTCCATTGGAATCTATGTCTCAGCCAATATATTTTAATGGTACCTGTATTATGTAGATATCTGCAGTTACTGTCAGTTTACTGTACAGATTGATGTAAATATATATTACAAATAGCCTTGTAGCTTTGAAACAAGTATTATAAGTTAGTGGATGACATACGGAAATATCTGTAGTTGTCTGAGACATTTCTGTATCTGCTCCTGCAAATATATATTACAAATGCCATGTGACTTACATTGGGATAGTTGGTATTTCTCAGTTACCTCTCTTTTCCATCTACCTAAGGAAAAAATACTCTGAAGTCTGCATGGAGTATAAAGTAACCCGTACAAACCCTTCCAAATAAAATCTTAAATTTTCTGGACTTTGTCCCATACTTGAGAGTCATGTAGATGTTCTTCCTTTATTTCCTTTTAAGCTGCCTTTACAGTCTCTCCTACTAATCTTTTTTAACCTCATCTGATTGATTCTTATAGCTATCATGGAATGTTTTATATACCCTGCTAATTATACCCTTTGTAACAACAGTTTCTGTCTAGATTCTATTAATAACTCTTCACTTAGGACTTGCCTATCCCTTTCTCATTGCCTATACTTTGATACCTATCCCAGGTAGGGATGGCAGTTCCTAGCCTGCAGTCCAAACTTCTGCTTAGCCTCATCCCACTCCTATCACCTTTCTTTCTCTAGATATTTGCTCCCAATACCTTGGTTCCTTTGCCAATTTTTTCAGTAAATTCCTACCCTCTCTTGGCTGTTCTCTATACCCCAGTTTGCAGTGATTGCTACTTGCACAAATTCCTTCTCCATCCCCACTGCTGGCTTAGTTAATAGAATAGTTTCTGCAATTTTATGAATATAATTTTCTGCATGGTAGCTATTATTCTCCTTAAGGATCTACATCTAAAATTCTTTCTCCTTTTTTTCTCAAACCCCCCCCCCCCCACTTATCATCTTCCTGTTCCACTTTGATTTATAACCTTCTGCTTTTATGTATATGAGCCTTCAAATGCATAGCACTAAAGTATCCCTTCAAATCAAGCAATCCTAAATCACCTTGTTCTATTGGAATGGTCAATTTATCTCATGTAAGTCCTGCTGTCTTCCCCTTCAAAATAAATTCCTTCAACTCTTTATTAGTTATTGTCCATAACTTCTCCTAAGCTTGATAGAAATATGTCTGACCTGTATATAAAACTAAAAGGATTAAAAACATTTTCACTGCTATCCATAGCCTTAATCAAGAGCTTTTAGTTTCTCAGTTTTTGTATTATCTTTTGTTTAGTCTCTTCCCACATATCCTTACCTGCCATAATAGAATCAATTTAAATCTGTACAACTAAATACTTCATCTAATTGTGCCCCCATAAATATCAGTATTGCTGAACCCATTCATGTGTGGGTTCATAGTGCACTGCTATAGCTTTTGTTTTTCTACATTAATTTTATGTCCCTGAAAAGACTTGAAACTATCTTAAAATATTCCACAACATCAAAATGCTCTTTTTCTGGGATGATCAAGTTCAAGATAATATCATTTGCAAATAAAATAAAGCTATATTTTTGATTACCATGCCTGTTATATCCTTAAGTTCATCAGCCTCTTATTTCCTTTGCCAATGGCTCTAAATCCCCACTTTGTATAGGGCCATGTCAATTTTAAGACATAATAATAAAGTGTTCATATCTGTACCAGCTAAGTGAATGGCAAAGGTGTTGGTTTGTGGAGGGAAGGCAAACATTTGACAACATTAATAGAAAAATGATGATCCAGTGGTGATCAGAATGTGGGAAATACTGCTATTGTTATTGGGTTTTGATGCAGATTCAATAAAGACTGCTGAGATTTTATGAGTAGGGCAACCAAAACATTTCCTTTCCATTACAGAATAATAAGGTTAATTATGGGGGGTATAAGAAGGGTTGGAGGCAAGAATTAAGGTGGGAGGGTTCCTCTCTGACATACTGTGCTTGAGCAGAGGAACCAGGCAGATGTGTTCTCTTTCCCCTTTGTGTATCTCGGTGTCTTACGCTTCTGGCAACTGACACTTAAGGAATCTCATCTCAGGCATCTGTAGAGATACCGTGTTGTGCAGGTTTGCTTGAGAAGCCCTTGGTATGATAAAAAGTTATGCAACATAAATTAAAGATAACTGTCTACATCAAAATGTTACATAGGCACAGTTAAATGTATAAATACAAAAAAGCAGGCAACGTGTCAGCTAAATCCACAAAGATGAACCACCACTTAGACGTATAAAATTATCGCAAGCTTTATTCCAAAAATAAAACTGTATTAAAATGTTAGCGCTTTCATTTAAATTAATATTAAACTTCTTCTGACATCATTTTAAATTTTTCCTTCCATTTTAAATACATTTCCTTATAGTGACATAATTTCCTCTTAATCAAGTAACATTTAATTTAAAGCAATATTCAGTTTTAAAAAAACAACAATGCTGATGTCTGAAGAAGTTTAATTTTATTTATTTATTTTATTTATTTTATTTTATATTTGTTGACCGGGCTAGTCTAGCTGGAAACATATCCTTTTTCAGTAGAGGCCCGGGGAGAAAAGCTCCAATTATGATAAGATTACTACATACAATAGTTAGAATAAAAAAAACAAGCTAAAAAATACATTTTGAAGCACAAAATGGTTGTAAGGAGAGTACAAGCAATTTGAGTGAATCAAAGTTACAAAGTCTTGGTATAGGTTTAACCAGCAATTAAGCAATGAGTTATAAGGTACAATCAGCACAAGTTCATACAATTTTTGACAAGAAAAGCAAATTAGCATGAAAAGCAAATTGACATTCACTTAGTCAAAGAGGGAGAAGAGAAGTAGGCTGGAAGATATAAATAGAGAAGAGTTAGCTTGTAATAGTTAGAAATGTGGAGGGGCAGTAGCCCATGAGGTAGGGGAAAAAGGGGCAGAGAAAGGAGAATAAGAATATTTAGTCAGGCATTGAGCAGGGACATAGCCAATGTATTTTTAGGTGATCTTTGAGGTGTTTCTTAAAGAGTGGAGTAGATGAAAGAGAGGTCAGTGTTGTAGGAAGGTTGTTCCAGATTTTGCCCACCACATTGGTAAAGAGTGAGTCCCAGCTTTGTTATTAGATTTCTTGCTAGAGCATTGTAAGATTTTTATATGGGGAGATCAGGTTAGAGAGGATAGGAGTGTTAGTAGGGTACAGACTTTTTTGTGTGATTACAAGTTGATTATATTGTAGTTGGTTATGTAGTTCTAACCATTTAAGTTGTTTGAGGTTGAGACAGTGGTGGGTTCTATAGGGAGAGCCAGTAGCAAATCTAACTATATTATTATAGCTAGATTCAAGCTTGGTAAGGTTGTGCTTAGATAGATTGGTATAAATGGCAGAAGCATAGAATAGGGTAGAAGTAAGATGAGCCTGGGCAGTGGAAGTTCTAGCAAGTTGTGTAAGGAAGGGTTTGATTCTATACAGAGAGCCTAGTTTTTTATTGATAGTTTGAATAGTATTATTGATCTGGGCATCAAAGCTGAGGTTGTGATCAATGGTATGCAGTAGGATCAGGGGAGATACAAGTTCCATTATAGGAGTTAATAGTGAAGTGGATCTGTGGCGATTTTTGAGTGGGGGTGAAGAGTAATAGTTTGGTTTTCTTGGGGTTGAGGAGGAGACAATGATCAGTGAACCATTTTTCTACAGAATTAAATATCATTTGAGTAAGGGTTTGGAGAGAGGATGAGGACTTGGCAGTACAGATTAGAGTAGAGTCATATTGTATGCAAGTGGCTTGTGGAACAATAGTGTAGAGATTGTTAATAAAGATAGAAAAAGAAGAGGCCTAGGATAGAGCCTTGAGGGACTCCAGTGTTCACAGGGAGGGGTGAGGAAAGATTGTTGTCCCAAAGAACTGCTTGATGTCTGTTATCTAGATAGGATTTAAACCAAAGAATAGCTTGAGGGTCAAGAGATTGGGCTTTTAGAGTACTGATAAGTATGCTATGGTTGACCATATCAAAAGCTTTTGATAGGTCTATAAACAGAGCAGATGAAAGAGAGTTGTTGTTTCGATTTCTGTTAATACAGTCTGTAAAGCTTAGTAGGGCAGTAGTGGTGCTATGAAAGGGTCTAAAGCCATGCTGACAGTTAGCAAGTAAGTTGTTATGGAGTAGGTGTTGGAGTAGTTGATGGTGGATACATCTTTCCATTATTTTGGCTAGTGGAGAGAGTAGAGCAATTGGACGGTAGTTGGAGATGTCAGTGGATTTACCTCCTTTATGCAAAGGGATTATATGGGATACTTTCCATATGGAAGGGATGGTACCTTCTGTGATTGTTCTGTTTATAAGGATGGATATTGGATAAGCTAAGGGTTTGGCAGCTACTTGAAGGTATTCTGCTGGGAGGTTATCTGCAGAGGGAGTACAAGGTTTGAGTTTCTGAAGGAGTTTACAGATAAAGGAAGTTGGAACTGGTTGTAACTGTAAGGGGAATGGAACTGTTTGTATTCGAGAGGGGTAGTGGGTGTTAGTGTTTTGTTAAAGTTTGAATAGCTTCAGTGAAGTAGTTGTTAAAGGTATTGGCTATTTGCAAAGGACTATCATGGGGAATAGAGTTTGGGGCTGGGGTCCTAGCCTGCCCTGGTTTGAGAAGTTTATTAATGCCTGACCAAAACTTTTGAGGGTTGTTAGAGTGTGATTGTTGAAGTTTGGAATAATAATTTTTTGTCTAACAAAATGTCTTTTGGTAGCGTTCTTAATTGCTTAAAGTATAAGTGGTCAGCAGTGTTCTTTGAGGCTCTCCATTTGGCCCATACTTTGTCCGTAGGAGCATTTTCTCTCTGGTTAGTTTTGTGAGCCAGGGGCTATTTTAGTCCTTACGGCATGACGGAAGTGGATAGGTGCATGACTATTTAGGATTTGAAGGAATGAAGTGTTAAAAACGGCTTCATCCAGTTTGAGTTGCTTTAGAGGTGACCAATTAATGGCTTTTAGTTCATTTTGAAAGTTTTCTGCTTGGAAGAATTTTTTTGAACGAAAGGTGACCATGTTGTAATTATTAGAGCTGGGTTTCTTTTGTTTTATTATGAAGGTTAGTACATGATCACTAATGTCGTTTGGGAGAGTTCCAACTTTATAAGAATCTGGATGACTGTTTATAAGGATCCAATCAAGAATAGTTTCCTTTTTGCTAGGTTTATGGAATCTTGTGGGGGAGTTTATTATTTGAGAGAAGCCAAATAAGTTTATGTGGGTGTTTGGATTAGGTGAGTTACATGTGGTCCAATCTATGTTAAAATCACCAAGTACTATAGTTTCCTGAGGTAGGAGGACGTTAAGCTGCTAAGAATGTTTTCTAGAGTGGTAATATTATTACCTGGAGGGATGTAGGAGCAGATTATATAGATAGATTTAGCACTATTAATTTGAAGTTTGACAGTAAGGGTTTCAGCATTGGTATTTGGGGGGCAACACACAAATGGGAGTAACAAGAAGTTCAGATTTATGCAAGATGGCTACACCTCCACCTTTTTTAGGATGTTGTATCCAGGTGGGTTATTTCTAGGTCATGAGTAGTGGGTTTTAACCAGGTTTCAGTTAGGCAAAGGATATCAAATGCATGAGCTTGTAAAAGAGCATGCAGTTGGCTAATTTTGTTATTAATGCTACGGATATTGAGTTGAGCTTATTCTGAGTGAGTTTCCTGATATTATAGAGGAGGAAGCATTGTTGAATGATTGTTTTGTAGATTGTCATCTTGTAGTATTCGACCACCATTAGGATGAATGTTTCCACCTATTAGAAGGTTTAAAGAATGTGTCAATGCAGTTTTTATGACTTTATAGTGCTTGGGTAGACTTATGTTGGGGAAGTAAGTAATGTGGGTATATCTGTGAAACCTAGGCAGTAGGTAGGCTGAAGTAAAGGTAATGTTAGTATGAGAGTGAGAGTCGGGGTGTGTAGTTGGTGTTGAGAGGATACTTTAAAGAACAAAGGGTAGTGTTCATAGTAGGTAAGGGTATAACTTAAGTTAAGGAATATTAATGAAGAAGACATGAGTAGAGAATATTTGAGGCTAGGTGTATGTACATAGACCATATTCTAGTAGTATGGTAGAAAGGTTAAGTAAGTTATAAGGCAGGTAAAGTGACAAATTATGTGGTGAAGTAAGATATATAGTAAGATAAGATAGTTAGAGGAGGTTTGGGGGAGAGTAGGTATCAAGTAGTAGTGTACAGATGATAGAAGAGGGGGATTAGGGGTGGAGTTGATATGTTCAAGTATTAGGTGATAGGTTCAGAGGACAGTGGGTGTGGCCAGATAGGTATAAGTTTAACAGCACTGGGGAAGTGGAGAAGGAGACAATCAGTAAGCAGTAATATTCATTTAAACGAAAACGCTAACATTTTAATACAGTTTTATTTTTGGAATAAAGCTTGCAATCATTTTATACTTCTAAGTGGTGGTTCGTCTTTGTGGATTTAGCTGACACGTTGCCTGCTTTTTTGTTTTTGTAAGTTTATCAATGCAGTTTGTGGTTTTTATACAGTTAAATGTATGAGCAATTACGCTAATGATGTGAGTGCAGCACAAAGTCAGTAAATTCGTAATTTTTCAGAAAACTGTTGCAGAGGTCTGTAGCATAAATATTTGAGCAGCATAGAGTTTGTGCATCAGAGGGACAGTTGTTTATTGAATACAATGTACATACTAAGGGCCAGTGTGCACAAAAAATCACACTTTTTAAGACAAAGAGGTTAATATATCAAGCAGAAACAATAAAAACTATCTGTGATCAGTAATTTAGATACACATGCAGATAAATCAGAAAGTGCTGAGTGTGTATTACAGACGTCAAATGATATTTGTCTTAACTATGTTAACAAATATTAGGAAAGTACATTCTGTAGCTTTGTTAATTCTGAATGGCCTATATGTAGTCACCAGGGAGATCAGTGTATCATTTTCTACTTCACTAACCTGACAATTACCAAATACAATACTGCACTTTGTAGGCTTCAAGCAAACCACCTAAAAGAACTTAAAAAAAGCACGATGAATTTTTTTCCTACAAATATCATAGTGATGTGAAACATGAACTATTCATAAAGGCTTCAGGAAATGTCATTATTTTCAGTTTCGTATATATCACCATTGCCTGGTCTATAAGGTAACATCTGAATGTTACTATGTACTATTTCAAATACAGCTCCTGAAACACTCTGCTGAGGGAATTAATACTAACTCAGGGAGACCTAATTTTAAAATTAAGTATCAATAATGCAGCAATAATGAAAGCTAATTATAAAGCATGTTCTGAATTTCCTGAATAAGCTTCTCTTTACTATGAATAGAAGGCAGTCTTTGAAAAGAACAAAATATAATCACGGATTTATGGCAATCAAGTTCTTCAAGCTTGGGCATTAGATCTATAAATGTATTAACTTATGTCTGAGGGACTAGCAATAGACCATGCTCCAAAAATGAGGACCAGCTCTACTCAGAACAGGCTTGGGGGTTGGTATAATGGTTATAGTGGTCTCCTCAGAGACACATGGTAAAGGGTTTGATTTTCACTTTTGAAGCGGGATGTGCTAGGCTTAAAATGGCCCACAAGGAGAGCTAGTGTAATAGTTACCTGTGAACCTGTGAAGCAACTCACTAAAGTGGTAGCACTTAGGAAATAAGAAATATGAAAGATAGGAATAAATCCTCAAGGACTGAATAATTGAATCAAAAGGTAGTGCTATCTGCTTCAAATCAATGAAAAGATGCATGTTACATTGCTGAATGTGAAGTTATTCTCTTTCTTAATGATAATCATGGGTTCAGGTGATCAATTAAACTGGATAAGATTAGCTCCCAATGTATGTACAGTGGATATAAAAAGTGTACACACCCCTGTTAAAAGGCCATGTTTTTATGATATAAAATTATGAGACCACAATAAATAATTTCAAAACTTGTCCCAGCTTTAATGTGATCTATAACCTGTGCAATTCAATTGAAAAACAAACAAATCTGTTAGGGGAAAAAATATAAAAAATAAAAAATGTACAATAAGCTGGTTGCATAAGTGTGCATACCCTTAAACTAATACTATTTGAAGCACCTTTTGATTTAATTAAAGCATTCAGTCTTCTTGGGTACACACCTGTCATCAATTAAAGAAACTGATTAACCCCAAATAAAGTTCAACTGTCCTAATAGGATTTTCCTGACATTTACTCCGTTGCCTGCTACAACCAAAGCCATGGTTCGCAGAGAGCTTACAAAGCATCAAAGGGATCTCATCGTTGAAAGGTATCAGTCAGGAGAAGGGAACAAAAACATTTCCACAACATTCGATATACCCTGGAACACAGTGAAGACAGTCATCAAAAAAGTGGAGAAAATATGGTACAACAGTGATGTTGCAAAGAACTAGACATCCCTACAAAACTGATGAAAATATAAGACAAAAACTGGTCAGGGAAGCTGCCAAGAGACCTACAGCAACACTGAAGGATCTGCAGGAATTTTGGGTAAGTGCTGGTTGTGTACTACATGTGACAACAATCTCCTGTATTCTCCATATTCTCCTTTTCTTACACATAAAAACATTCAGGCCTGGCTAAAATTTGCAAAACAATACATCACGTCTCCCAAAAGCATGTGGAAAAATGGGTTATGGTCTGATGAGACCAAGGTTGAACTTTTTGGCCACAGTTCCAAAAGGTACATTTGGCGCAAAAACAACACTTCACATCACCAAAAGAAGGTAACATCTGAATGTTACTATGTACTATTTCAAATACAGCTCCTGAAACACTCTGCTGAGGGAATTAATACTAACTCAGGGAGACCTAATTTTAAAATTAAGTATCAATAATGCAGCAATAATGAAAGCTAATTATAAAGCATGTTCTGAATTTCCTGAATAAGCTTCTCTTTACTATGAATAGAAGGCAGTCTTTGAAAAGAACAAAATATAAACACGGATTTATGGCAATCAAGTTCTTCAAGCTTGGGCATTAGATCTATAAACGTATTAACTTATGTCTGAGGGACTAGTGATAGACCATGCTCCAAAAATGAGGACCAGCTCTACTCAGAACAGGCTTGGGGGTTGGTATAATGGTTATAGTGGTCTCCTCAGAGACACATGGTAAAGGGTTTGATTTTCACTTTTGAAGCGGGATGTGCTAGGCTTAAAATGGCCCACAAGGAGAGCTAGTGTAATAGTTACCTGTGAACCTGTGAAGCAACTCACTAAAGTGGTAGCACTTAGGAAATAAGAAATATGAAAGATAGGAATAAATCCTCAAGGACTGAATAATTGAATCAAAAGGTAGTGCTATCTGCTTCAAATCAATGAAAAGATGCATGTTACATTGCTGAATGTGAAGTTATTCTCTTTCTTAATGATAATCAGGGGTTCAGTGATCAATTAAACTGGATGAGATTAGCTCCCAATTTATGTACAGTGGATATAAAAAGTGTACACACCCCTGTTAAAAGGCCAAGTTTTTATGATATAAAAATATGAGACCACAATAAATCATTTCAAAACTTGTCCCACCTTTAATGTAACCTATAACCTGTACAATTCAATTGAAAAACAAACAAATCTGTTAGGGGAAAAAATATAAAAAATAAAAGATGTACAATAAGCTGGTTGCATAAGTGTGCATATCCTTAAACTAAAACTATTTGAAGCACCTTTTGATTTAATTAAAGCATTCAGTATTCTTGGGTACACACCTGTCATCAATTAAAGAAACTGATTAACCCCAAATAAAGTTCAGCTGTCCTAATAGGATTTTCCTGACATTTACTCAGTTGCCTGCTACAACCAAAGCCATGGTTCGCAGAGAGCTTACAAAATATCAAAGGGATCTCATCATTGAAAGGTATCAGTTAGGAGAAGGGAACAAAAACATTTCCACAACATTCGATATACCCTGGAACACAGTGAAGACAGTCATCAAAAAAGTGGAGAAAATATGGTACAACAGTGATGTTGCAAACAACTAGACATCCCTACAAAACTGATGAAAATATAAGAGAAAAACTGGTCAGAGAAGCTGCCAAGAGACCTACAGCAACACTGAAGGATCTGCAGGAATTTTGGGTAAGTGCTGGTTGTGTACTACAAGTGACAACAATCTCCTGTATTCTCCATATTCTCCTTTTCTTACACATAAAAACATTCAGGCCTGGCTAAAATTTGCAAAACAATACATCACGTCTCCCAAAAGCATGTGGAAAATGGGTTATGGTCTGATGAGACCAAGGTTGAACTTTTTGGCCACAGTTCCAAAAGGTACATTTGGCGCAAAAACAACACTTCACATCACCAAAAGAACACCATCCCCACGGTAAAGCATGGTGGTGATTGTATCATGCTTTGGGGTTGCTTTTCTTCAGCTGGAAGTAGGGCTTTAGTCAAGGTGGAGGGAATTATGAACAGTTCCAAATACCAGTCACTTTTGACGCAAAACCTTCAGGCATCTGCTAGAAAGCTGAAGATGAAGAGTAATTTCACCTTTCAACAGGACAATGACCCCAAACATACATCCACATCAACAAAAGAATGGCTTCACTAGAAGAAAATTAAAGTTTTGAAATGGCCCAGTCAGAGCCCAGACCTAAATCCTATAGAAAATCTGTGGGGTGACCTGAAGAGGACTGTGCACAAGAGATGTCCTCACGATCTGACAGATTTGGAGTGCTTTTGCAAGGAAGATTGGGCAAATATTGACAAGTCAAGATGTGCCATGCTAATAGACTCCTACCCAAGAAGACTGAATGCTGTAATTAAATCAAAATGTGCTTCAACAAAGTATTAATTTAAGGGTCTGCACATTTATGCAACTAGCTTATTGTACTTTTTTTATTTTTTATATTTTTCACCTAACAGATTTGTTTGTTTTTCAATTGAATTGTACAGGTTATAGGTCACATTAAATGTGGGAAAGTTTTGAAATGATTTATTGTGGTCTTATAGTTTTATATCACAAAGACCTGGCATTTTAACAGGGGTGTGTACACTTTTTTAAATCCACTGTACCTTTAATACATACTCTTAATACATTTTTCTACAGATACATATCTCTGAGACTGCTGAGCAGGAACCATGCTATGTCTAGTAAGGTGGCTGAATCCAGTGGTTTTAAACATAACAAAAATAAATGCTTAATATGTTTGACTTCTCTGAAATATGTTATTCACATTTAATCCATAGAAGGGCTGAAACTAGATGTTGACAAGTGAAACAAAAATATGACAATTCATCCCTTAAACATTTCTTTGTCATGTTGCAGTATCTGTCTCAGTTCATTTCTGAATTATCCAATGAAACAGTATCATTATGGAAACTAATAAAGTATGACATAGCCTGTTTTCTGTCAATGGAACAAAAAAGAAAGTTTGGGATGCTAACACATTTCATTTTTATAACACTGGCTCTTAAGTTTTATAATGTACATGACAATAATTAAGATATTTCTGTTGCGCCATTGCAGCAGAACAGACCAGTAGCTTATGGGTTTAGAGTTTTAACAGATGCATAAATGAATTAGGAACAAATAGAAATGGAGATGCGTGCCAAAGTCTCGGGTTGTCAAAATATCTCATTATTCTGTCTATATTAACAGGCTTGTATTGGAGGCAGACCATAAATCTCTTCAAAGCATCATCAAAAAGTCATTACACAAAGCACCTTGCCATCTTCACAGAATGGTATTTTATATGCAGAAATATAACTTGGAAATTCAGCATAAGTCTGGTACATTGACACATTTAGCTAATATACTCAGTTAAACATATCTGCATGTACACAGAGATAATTTACTTGAGAACACTGAAAGTTTTTCAGATACTTTCTCAATCACCAATGTTTGTTTAAAAGAGTTAAAAATTAGTATTAGAGACAGCATCTGCTAGATGATGTCATGATAGGCTGGCCAGAGAATGTCACTGCTCTCGTTAAACCTTACTTTTCATGCTATGATGACCTGTCATGTATTCACAAGGGTTGCATTTTATAGGAGACAGAATCATCATTCCTACTCAGCTGAGAGAGAGCATGCTATTCACACTATGATTCATATCTAGAAATAATGAAGTGCAAAAAAAGTACTCATGATATTATGTACTGATCTATCAGATCTCCACAAACAGTACAAATGGCACATAATGGTAAGCTGTTTTCCATGTTTAGCAATCATAAAAAAGAAAAGAAAAGAATCATGAAATCGTATGATTTCCTTTGTTAAACACAATAGAGGAGTTATCTCAATATAAGGGCTCATCTTGCTTGTTGTATATTGACTATTGTTCAAAGGTCTGCAAGAATATAATGCATTACTTCAGCCTGCCATCACTGCACTTAAATCAATTTTCAAAAGGCACAAAATTCTTGAAGTAATGTCAGATAATGGTCCAACATTTCTGTGCTTAGTTGTGCAGTTTTCAGAAAAAATGGAAATTCAAGCATGTCACTCCGAGTCTTAGATACCCTCAGAGTAATGGACAAATGGAACACATGGTACAGACAGTGAAGAATGTTCTTAAATGAAATGCTCAAAAGTATGCTTGTTACATATCCTGTCTTAAATACTAGAAAACAGTATTGCAGACTATATGTTATTTCTAGCTCTGTTATTGCTGAGTTATCTCATACTGAAGCTGGATTGCTACCTGGCTCATAGATGGGACTCAGATAATCAAAATAAGGGAAGTTAGCTCCACAGAGACCAGTCATAAGTGGAGACCTTCAGAGGTCTGTGCTGGGATCTCTCCTGTTTGGCATCTACTTTTCTGATGTAAAAGCCAATTACCAAAGGGTTTTGCTTGACTAAATTTGCAGGTGACTGCAATCTAGGAGTAGTTAGGAGCAGTCACTGAATCCCCAGATGACTTAGTCATCCTGAAGGAATGTTTGTCTCAAATAAATAACTGTTGCAAAAATCATGGATTGAAGCTAAATGCCAGAAAATGCATTATTGTATCCTTTCAGATGTCCTCTACCCTAGAGAACTGCTACATTGACAATATGCCCCTAACTGTTGACCCATCTCTTTGGGATTTGGGAACATACGTGGACAGTGACCTAACCTTTGACCAACATGTGTCTGTTGTTGTAATAAAGTCTTCCATATTGTACAGCTTATAAACAAAGGGCCTGTATCTAGATTTAGGGATGTCATCGTTCCCCTTTACTCAGCCTTCCTTAGTCCAGTAACTGAATATACTACCACCTTTAACATGTATCTGTCCAATCACGTGCAACAACTGGAATGCCCACAGATAAATCTTGCTAAAAGGAAACAAGGCCTAAGCAACATGTCCTACATGGACTGACTGAAAACACTGTCACTATTCTCAGCATACTACAGACTGCTAAGAGGTAACCTATGCCTGGCCTGCAAGGCATCCTCTGACCCATTACTAATGGATTTACTGCACATCAGCAAGTCAAGTGGCATCAGAAACACTTGATCTATGGATCTAAACCTCTTCTGCAACATCAACAGTATACTTTGAAGGGACATGCGTATCTGTCAATCGATTCTGCTGCTGTGGAATAGACTCCCCATCCACATAAAACAAAGTTCATCCATGCCCATTTTTAAGCAACACTCAGATGCATGGATGGTAAGTAGAAAATGTACCCCCAGGACTGCCCACTGTACTACTAATGGACAGAGGCAGCTGCTAAATGCTTTATCCCATGCATGGGTCACCTCATTATCTATGGTATAATCTACGTTATACTCATTAAGGGTATTATGTAATTACTGACCATGGAAAGGGTGAGGCAAATCTGTAACCGAATGGAATAAATTATTTCAAGCACAAAAATAGAAATTGGCTAGACTTGAAATGGCCTGCAGGAGCAAGTAGCCCAGTAAAGTTAATAAGGCTACAGACTTGATTGCCAAACAATTCAGAAGAACTCAAAGGGCTATGACAGAGATGAGTCCAGAAGAGCTACAGGTGCTGGAGAGGAACCTGAATGTGATGCCTTCAACATGTCAGCAGCAGCCAACATATTGATCTTAATATACTTTTTGGACAAGTGAATTCTAGTAATATTATGTCAGATGTTGAGTTACTTATACTGGTGTTTGATTTGAGTGAGGGAGATAGGTGGAGATTGTAGAGTTTGCTAAAAGTTGAAAGCACCAGGGAACACATAAGTGAAAGGATGGTGTCACTTCAGAGGTGTGGGTAGGATGTCAGTGTATTTTCTGTTCTTGCTGAGTACCAGGGTGATAGGCACAGGAAGTCAGGTAGCAGAAGCTAGTTCTGATGCAGGACTGCATTCAATTTTGGCAAATGGATCAGTTGTTAAAGTGGTCTTTACCACATTCTGTTGGTTACAAAGGATAAGAGCTGATGAGGTTCTTTTGCTAAGTCTGGTGGAGGTGGAGTCACCTGGGGTTAGGATCTCATGGCAACCTTGACTGCTTTGGAGAAGAGAGCTGCAAGGAGGTATCAGCCAAAGCCTTGAGATAATTGCATTTGTGGCTTTGTTTATTTCATGACCATGATATTAGAGACAGTACCCCAACATGTTTTACCTCTGTTATCTTATTTTATAACAGTGAGGGAGGCACAGAGGCATGGGGGTATTAATGCCTGGATGCGGGGCCATCAATATGTTCATAAGCCCAGGGCAGTAGCTAAGTCCTTGCTATGGGATCATAGGCATCCTGACTCTTGGATGGAATACATGTGGGATACATTGACACTATGGTCAAGGAACAATCAGAGGAAGTGGGTATCAAGCTGGAAGCATTCAGGGCTTTCAGTGGTCAACATATAGACATCCAAACCTGTGTTCTCACTGCTCAGGACAACATCCTGCCTTCAAGTGATAGAGAAAGGAGTGGTTGGAAGGAATGAGAGTTGATGGTGGGCAGGGCAAGGTGTGGAAGTTGGAGGAAGAGGAAAGGGGGGACAGAGGGGGTTAAGGAGGTTCATCCTTTTGAGGTGGAGCCAGTTCGAGGGAGGGGCTGATGCAGTCACCTATTAAGGTGTGAGTCAGTTAATGGCTCTGCTTCAGGGATGTCCTAATAAGGATGTGGCTCAGGAGCTGTTTGAAGGGTTTCAAGGTGGTTTTGCAGTAAAATCTAAGGCAGGTAGTTCATTTCTTATCTATAAGTATTTCAAGTCAGTTTGGGGAAGGAAAATATAGTACAGAAACTGTTGGAGAAGGAGCTGGCTGTGGGTAGGTTGCTATGTCCCTTTGAAGTTCCACTGTTTGTGAACAGTGAATATTTCCACAGGGTGTGATGCCTAAAAAATCACTAGGGGAGCTTAATACATACTTTCTCCTACCCAGAAGATGATTCTGTAAATGCCCATATTGATAGAACAGAGTATTCTTCTTTAGATGAAGCAGTAAGGGTGATCAGGTTATTCAAGGATCTCTGCTTACCTACAGTGGATATGGAGTCGGCATTTAGTTTATTACCAGTGAGGAAGCATCTCTCTCTGTCTAAGCTATGCATCTCGGTAGTAAGTTTTACTTTGACTAGGCTATGCCTATGGACTGTGCAGTCTCATGTGCCACTTTTGAAAAGTTCAGCACAATGTTGCACTGGATGTGACAACAGAGAGCAGTAGGCATGGGAGCAGTCCATTACTTGGATGACCTGTTATTGACTGAGGACAGAAAGGAAATGGTGGTCAGGAAATGAGTTTGTTTGAGCAAGTGCATGTGGACCTTTGGATGCAATTGGCTAATGATAAAGAGAGGGATCTTCTAAGATATTCACTTTTTTAGGTTTACAGCTGGATTCAAAACTTGAAATATTCAGGTTGCCATATGATAAGGTGAAAACATTGACAGATAAAGTGGAGTCAATGATGGAAAGGGAAAAGATGAGGATTAAGGAGGTCATGGAGTTTTTAGGTCTCCTTAATTTTTCATGCAGAACAATAGAGTTGGGTTCAGTATTTATGAGAGCTGTGGCCAATCTGTTGTGGAATCATAATTGGGTAAGAGTAGGACGAGAGGTCAAGGAAGATATGTCTGTGCGACTGGAGGTTTTTCAGCACTTTGAGTGTCTTTTTTTTTTAACACCATTATTGCATTACCACTTGTGACACAGGCAAACTTACATTTATATAAATGTAATCTAGCCATATTAACAACCTGCTTAAAGTTGCATTCTGTGACTGTCCCATTTACCACTAATACATTAAGCTAAAGTTTTTGAAAGAGCTTCAATTTTGACTTTATTTGGTTATGTTGTTCTCTAGCTAGCCGCCTATTTCCAGTACATAGCTATCCCCACCCACAGTCTTTTATTCAAGACTTAGAGAGATGTTGAACTGTGAGTAACTAGCTTTTCAAAAAAAAAAAGAGAAAATTAAATTATTATAATTGTTTCAGTTCTTCTTAAATATTTGAGTTGCACTTAATGACTTGTGTACAAATACTACTTGGTACTTTTCTGCTCTGTTCCATCTGTTTGGATTTTTAAATTTGTTCTGAGACATTAGTCTGACAATGGAATAATTATTATGGAAGTTATCAACAAGGACATAGGATACCTTTAGACACTGGATCCATCCTAGTTTGGGCTTTGCAAAAGAAGACCATGCTTACTTAATCTGGTGGACTTCTTTGAAATGGCCACTCTGGGAATGGATGAGGGGAAAATGGTGCATCTACTTTTGCTTCTTCTCTTGTTCCTAGCTGGCAGCTGGTGGAGGTGGTCAACACCATAGTCGGTACACTGCTGTGGGTACAGCTGGATTCTGGACTTCCTTCATAATACCTTTCCATGCTCTTCAGTTCATGTCAATGTTTCTGGCCTCCTCTAGGTTGAATCGCCAGCTTCTCCAGTTCTCTTCAACCTGTTTACCCCACATCTTCTTTGGTGCAGATTTGTGAACTCTCCCATTTATGGGGCACTCTTTCCATAATAGTTTGTTTGGCAAGTGGCAGCTGTCCAACCTGCACACATGTCTAATCCAACACAGCCTCCTGTTCTGGATCTGTTTGTTGGCTGCTGATCACATCTGGTCTGGATGCTCTCATTTCTAAAATGGCTATGAAGTGAAATTTCTAAGATTTGGTACAGACATCAAATTTGGAAAACCTCAAGCTTGATGAGTTCTGGTTTGAGAAAAGTCCATGTTTCTGAGCCATAATGGAGAATGGCAAGATTGGAGTCAAGAAAAGGTGAATCTTGGTGGTGATAGAGATGTTTGTCCTCTTCCATAGACAACCTTGAGTGAGGCAAATGTTGTAGTGGCTTGTCCAATCCTGCATTGGACTTCAACTGTTGATGCCACCTTCTTCTCCTGGACCAGCAAATCCAGTTACTTCTATTCTTGTGTGTGTTTGATCTGAACTACCCTGAGGTAGATGGTGGCTTGCGACCCATTGGTTACTGTCACTTTGGTCTTGTCTGTGTTTATCCATAGGCCATACTATTTGGCAATCGAGGTGATGTTGTAGATGATATCTGTGGCCTCAGCATCACTGTATGCAAAAATGGCACTGTCATTGGTGAACATTAGGTCAGTCACAGAATGCACTTCATCGTGCTGGACTCTGTTCTTACCCTCAAATACTCTCCCCATAATGGTGTACACCTCTAAGTTGAACAGCAGTGGCGAGACCACATCTCCTCATACACATCCCAGTCTGGATGGTAAACTCTTCAGAAAATTCATTCCAAATGCACACCTGGCTGGATGAGCCATTGCACAATGTTTGAAGGAGTCTGATAATTTTCTTTGGCATGTGGTCAGTCTCCAATGTCTTCCACAGGGCAGGCCAGTGGATACAGTCAAATGCAGACTTGAAATTGATAAAGATGATAACTGTACATTGTCCATACTGGATTCTTTCCTACTTTAGCTGACAGATGGTGAAGATTTGATTGCAGCATCCTCTGTTTGGTCTGAATCCAGCCTTTTCTTCCCTGCTGGTATGCTCGCAGTGTTTCAGCAGCCGGGATTGTATGATCTTCATAGAGACTTTGATGATGATGGAGAGCAGGCTGATGCCACAGTAGTTTTTGCATTTCCTGTTGTCCTCCTTCTTGTGGATGGGTATGATGATGGCCTTCTTCTATGTGGATGGTATCTGTTCTGTAACCCATAGCAGCTTGATCAGTGCTTGGAGTCAGTGCAGCAGGATGATGTCTCCAGCCCTCATTGCTTCCACAGTGCCCTGCTCTACTCCTGGTGCCTTGCTCAGTGTTCTGAGAGCTGATTTCACCTTTTTGACTGTTGGCTTTGCATCAGTCATTGAGGCCTCATGGAGATCAATGGGTTGTGGATTGACCATTTGTCCATGAAGTGGATCATGGCTGTAAAGCTTTTGAAATAATTCTCTCCAGTGTTTCAGGTGTTAGGAAGGTGAGCATACGAATGTCCCATCTGCTTTTTTTATGTTGTTGCTGGTTTTCCGATTCAGTCATTTAAGGGTGTTGTACAGGGTGTGGTACTCATGTCTGGATTCTGCCTCCTCATGGTTGGCTGCTCATATCACTGTGTGAAATGTTCAAACTGGTCACCACATCAGCCAGAAGGAAATTATTGCCAAGGAACTCATGAAATGCAAAATCTCAGTTTCTGCAGTTTCAATTTTATGACTCACTGGATCTAGAGCACTAACCATCCAACCACCTACAACCAAAGAAGCAATGATGTTGTACTACTCTGGCGGTGAGAATAGAGAGGCTGGCATCAGGTTTATGGTGGACTGCTGGGCTATAAGAAACAAAATCGCTTTCTAACCAATATTGGACTGCCTGGCAGTGATCACCATTAATGGTACCATCAAGACCCACATTCTGTCCATCTACACACCAACTGAGATAAGTCCAGATTCAGCCAAGGATAACTTCTACAACCAGCTCCAATACATGCTGGATTTCATCCCACGGAATGAGATGATCATCTTGGCAGTAGACATCAGTGCCCACATCGGCGAAGACAGGATCGCTTTAGAAGGAGTGATGGGAAGATTTGGCCACGGGAACATGAATGATAATGGCCTGTACCATCTGTCCTTTGCTGTATCACATGATCTCATTGTGGGAAATAACCATTTCCAGCATCCTCCCAAACACCAGCTCACATGGCAAAGTTCATCCAGTGATGACAAGGCCATATTAGACTACATCCTGGCCAACTCTCTCTTCCGATCATCACTCAAGGATATCCATGCTATGTGAGGACCTGACTGTGGCTCTGATCATTGCCTTGTCTCTGCAGTGATGCAGCTTCACTTACAGCATGCAATGCGCAAGTCTCTTCTGACAGCCAGGCTGAACTTGAAGCAACTGATTATCCCTGCCCACAAGCAGGAATTCCTGATTGCACTATCAAACCAGTGTGTAGCATTGGCCCAAATGGAGGATGTGGATGAGACAGAAAAACAGATATTAAACTCCATCATGGAATGCGCCAAATCAGTATGCCTACTCACTTGCTGCTGAATGCAGCCATGGATATCTGATGAGTGCCTGCATCTCATAGCCCAGTGGCAATGCTGATCAACAATAAATGATACCAGCAGCTCAGTTGAGAAGTTCACAGAAGGTTGAAAGCAGAAAGGGAAGCATATAGAAAATGGTACATACTGCCTACCTAGATCTGGCTAAAGCATTTGATACAATACCCCACACAGGCATTGTCAACAAATTATTGGAACTAGATACAAACCCCTTTATAACAAGCTGGTAGCTTGCCAGCTCACTGATAGGACTCAGGAGGCTAAATCATTGAGGCCACCCCCACAAAGAGTTTGTCCACCAGTGGAGCCCTCCGGGTTCTGTACTGGGCCCATTCCTCTTTGGCATCAACTTCTTGGCTATCAAAGCCAATGTCAAAGGCCTTTGGCTGACAAAGGTCACAGATGGTTGCAAACTGGGAGCAGCCATTGAATCCTCCAAGATGAGAACACCCCTCAGTCAGGTCTAATACAGACAAATGCTTGGCGCCAAAGCCATAGCTTAAATCTCAATACCAAGAAATGCATTATAGTACCTTTTGGGAAGTCTAGCACCCTGGATAATTACTTCATCAGTAAAACACCCTTAAAAGTTGATTTACTAGTCAGGGATATGGGAACACATGTATATAGTAACCTAGCCTCTGACCAAAATGCGTTCAAGGCAATATTTATTTATTTATTTATTGCCATTTGGTGACCAGGAAAGTCCTACTGGGTCAGAAACCCATTTTCAGAAACGGCCCAGAGAGAAAAGCTCCACAGTACAAAATTTCGAACACTAGAAATTTAAACAATATTAATATCAAGACTTAGCATACATTTTTAAACATAAATTATTGACAAAAAATATACAATCAAAATTGTTTATAATCAAGAAAAGAGTAACCTTCAGCATTTTTAATAAAGTAGAAATGGTATTAGTTGACAAAGCAGTTAGAGAGAGAGCCTGATTGCTAAGCCGTCAGATAAGTTTTGGAAAGAGGAAGCTTTAACTTTTAAGCAAAAGGGATAAAAAGGTAATATGAGAAAAGTCAAGCATTAGTGGTAAAGGAAGTTTAGGGATAGAAGAAGAGTAGAGAGATGAAGGGGAGGTAGTGTAGAAAATTTGTTTTAGGCTGTTGAAGGAAGATTATAGTATGGGAATGGTCAGGTTAATTGAGCAGTATTATGGATAGAAATGGGTGAGAAGTTTGTAGCTAAGTACAAGTGTGGAAGTTAATGATCAAGATAGAATGAGAAGACATTTTAGCGTAAGAGAAAATGAAGATATTTTGGAGGGTAGAAGTACTGATTGTAAGCTTAAAAGATTTAAGAGAAATAGATTACTTAGCTGTAGATGTTATTAGCTAAAATATAAGACTGATATAAGAAGGCATGGGAGCAAGAGGGAAAAAAAGGTCTGAGCAATTAGTGAAATTGGTATATTTATGCTTAGGAGCATGGGCAGATGTGAAAGTTTAGATAGTAGTATTTCAAAGTTAATTTGAAGGTGTTAAGGGATTCAATGGCACAACTATTTGGTGGTAGGGCATTCCATAATTTTGCAGTGGTGTGCAAATAGATGCTTTGCCTGGCACTTTTGGTAGGTTTGTACACTTGTAAGAGTACACCACTATTAAAAATAAAAATAAAAAATGTCCAAAGTCCAGTGAATCAAAGCTCTAATATAAAACTTTTATTAAAACACATCTAGCGCCTCAGCAAAGATGCCTTCAAAGGTGTTAAAAACTTCACACAATACCAAACATCTTATATACCATCCTTTAAACCTAACTTAATTACATCAATTAAATAATTACAATCAGATAATTAAATTAAAACCCTCCAGTTACAATCCACATTTATACCAGCAGTGGTCAGGGTACCATATTTAAGAATAAATAAAGTTTCCTTGTACAACTCGTATATTAACCTTTTCGAAAACTGTACCCAACAGACTCTCTTGGATCACCATTATGGTACCATTTAAAATGCATTGCAAGAGGGCTTTCAAGTTTCCCATTTTTTTATATCTCCTAAATGTTCTTGCAATCTTAACTTGAAAGTCCTCTTGCTTTCATCAATATAAAACATATTACAGGGGCACTTCAATGCATACAAAATACCTTGTGTTTCACAAACAGATCTAGCATCCACTTTAAAACTTATCCCATTAACTTTATCAAAAAACCTAACTATAAACCTACATTTAATGCACTTGTTACAAGCAAATGTTCCCATCTGTAAAGGCTCCCTATGTAATTTATTAATGGGAATAATAAATCTATAATGAGCAATCATGTCCTTTATACTCATTCCTCTGTGGAAAGAGAACATGGGAGTCCTGTGTAAACCATTAGAAAATTTGTTAAACTTAAATAGAAAGCCCCAAAAATACTTTATAATTTTTATAACTTGCTCACTCATCATATCTGGTAACTACATATATTTTCTTTTTTTTTTCAAAACAAGTTTATTGTTTTAACATATAAGAGAAATATCATAACAATTTTATACAAATAATTAAAAATAGGTATTATTATAATATTCAACAAAACAACTAAAGTATTTACAAAGACATCCACTACAATCAGATCCCTACATATATTTTCTGATCATCAACTGTCTATTTCTATTTATTGTATTATATTTATAATTATTAATATACTTAACCAACTCATGATTACTTTGTTTAGTTTGTTAGTGGAGCAAAGGGTTGTGGGCAGGATGTAAGGCAACAAGATAGATTTCCGGGCAGGGCAGTTATCTGGATTGCAGATTATTTTATGAAGTAGAGATAGCTGCACTAGATTCAGGTAGTGAGGTAATTCTAGCCAGTTATTTTTTTTAGGATATCACATTGGTGGGTACGATAAGGTACCCCAGTTGCAAATTTGGCTATTTTGTGATAGCTTGATTGTAGTTTGTGATTTAGAGTTTGTGAAGATTAATAAGAATAGGGGCCCCATATAGGAAGGTAGGAAGTAGGAGGGTGGTGGCAAGGGTTATTTTAGTGGAAGCATCCGTGTACTGTTTATGTCTGTAAAGTATACATAGGTTGAAATGTGTTTTTTTTTTTTGCTTATGTCAGATATATGTTATTCAAAGATGAGTTTGTCATCTATAGTAATGCTTAAAAGGTTTGCTTGGGTTACTATTTCAATCTGAGTTTTGTTCTGTGAATATAGTTTGAAATCATGTGTGAATGGCTTTAGAGAGAACAATAGAAGCTTAGTTTTATTTGGATTAAGTAGCAGTTGTGCATCATTTAACTAGGTTTTTATAGAGGTAAAGGCAGTTTGTGTAATAGTTAAGAGATCACTAGGGCTGTTGGAAGTGAAGATAATAGTGGTATCATCAACATATTGAATGACTGTGCTTTGGGGGAGGCAGTATGAAGATTGTTAATAAATATATTTAAAAGCAGAGGTCCAAGAATTGATCCTTGGGGCACTCCTGTACTATTTACTTGGTATTTAGATACACTAGTTTGCCATTTAACACATTGTTGCCTCTTGGTTAAATAATTGAAAAAAAATTTTGAGTACTGTGGGAGCAGCCTAGTGTGGATAGTTGTTATAACAGTTCAGAATGAGGCACTGTATCAAAGGGTTTTGGTAGGTCTAGTAATATTACAGATGTTAAATGGCTTTGGTCCATGGCTTTCTAAACAGTATTTGTGAAAGATAGTAGTGCTGTAGTGGTACTATGTGCATGCCAGAATCCATGTTGGGTCGGTGTGAGGAGGTTGTTGTCTAAATGAAATGTCATTAGTTGTCTGTGTATACATTTTTCTAATAGCTTAGATAGGGGGAGAGGATAGAAATAGGTCGATAGTTTGATAATTCATGTTTTTTTTCCTCCCTTAAGTAAGGGAAAGATGATCATTTTTTTCCAGAGTCTGGGGACATAGGATTCAGAGATAGACTGATTTATCAGAATGCAAACAGGACAGGCTATTGCATCGGTGGCAAGTTTTAAATATTATAATGGAAGATTGTCAGCAGATAAGGAAGAAAGGCTTTAGTTTAGAAAGCAGTTTATGGATTAGAAAGGTTGATACAGCTTATAGAGAAAATGTATTTTTTGGGGGAAGGAGTTTGAGCTGTGGTGGCTGTCTATGGAGTCTGTATTAGGTGAATTCTCTATGGTTAGAATTATTTTTGGGTGAGGAGAGATTTGTAAGTTTTAGAATACTATCTATAAGGTGGGTGTTAAACATGTATTTTAGATGCTTCTTTAACTGGTGCTGCTGAAGGGTTTTGAGGTGTTTCTGCAGAAAGAAGTTTTGATATAGATTTCCAGAAATTTCTAGGGTTGTTTGTTTGGCAATTTAGTTGTTGTGCAAAGCAGGTTTTTTTATCTGGTGCATGGTTTGTTTTAGTCCCTTTAGTTCTTAGAACTGTTGGTTAAATTTGGTTAAATTTCTAGAGTTTTTATAATTGTGGATTTTAGGCATACATGGGGGAGCTCCGTAGGTATAAGCTGGTGAATGGTCACTTAGTGTATTTGGTAGAATATCAAAGTTGGAATATTTAAGTGGGTTATTAACTAGGATCCAATCAAGACTTGCACCTAGTTGATTTTTGCTATTTACTCTGGTAGGACAGGTTATAAGTTATGTGCACCTTTTTTATTGGTCCTATCTTTTCTCAGAATGTTGTATCCAGAAGGGACAATTTCAGAGTCCTAAATATGTGGTTTGAGCCAAGTCTCAGTGACTGCTACTATATATGGGGAATGAAACATTAGCCATGCATGACATTATGTGATTTTGTTACATATACTACATATGTTAGGCGTTATTAGAAATAGGTTTTTGGTGGAGAACGGTTGTGTAGGCCCAGGGTTGGGGTGAATATCACCACACTATAAGAGTATAAGGAGTTGGGTTCTGACATTGTGAAGAAGTGTGGTTTTGTTGGTGTACTTGGTGTGTTTGTATGGTGTTAGTTTTATTTCATTTGGTGTTAGAAGGTAAAGTTTAGTAAGGTGAGTTGCGTTGTATTCGATTAAGTAGGATGTTATGTTAGAATAACTAATAAAGTTTAGTAAGGTGAGTTGTGTTGAATTCTATTAAATAACTATCTATATGGATGTCACTATGTAGGGACTGGGTAGATGTTTTTACAGGGGGTGACAGTAGAATATAATTAATAGTGGTGGCTTGTAAGAGCAAGCCAAGTAGTGTGTGTAGAAAAAGAGGTGTTGTGTAGAGGTAAGCATGCTTTAGCTGTATGCAAGTAAGAAAAGATAGTAAGCTACGTATGTAAGTATAGCTTATGTTTTAGCTGTTTTGGCTATATGAAGGTCAGAGAAGAAATAAAATGTGTGTGTATGTATTAAATATAAAGGAGGAAAAACAGAAGTAAAAAGGAGATGAAGTATGTATTACAAGAGGAATGGGAAATGTATAATTGGTTATCGTGTGCCTATTAAAGTCATTCAGAGTTATATGGAAGTTGTATTTTAGGTGCAGGAAGGTTTTTGTTATGTTGGTATTAGCTATTTGGATTATGGTGGTGAGTGGGAGGAGTTATGTTGACTATAAATTTAATTAATGGGGGTGGGTGGGAATGATGGTAGGGTAGAGGAGTGGAGTTAGTCCGAGCATAGTGAGGGTGAATGGAGTGGGCAATGACACTAGAGGCGGATTGCACAGAAGAAAAACTATCATTCAGTCCAGGGCTTTTGAGGTCCAATTATAAGAGATTGTTAGTAGGTTAGGAAAGTGGGATTTAACTATTTTATCAAAGGAAAAAACCTGAACAGCAAAAGGTGAAGAAATATGTGATGGTGTTGTCCTTAAGTTCTGACACAGTTACCATTGGGTTTTAGCATATGAAATAAAGCTAAGTAGGGACAGAGAAGAAAATGTTGGTAGGATCTTTGCAGAGCAGGGGCTTTTCTTGTACTTTGTGTATAAAGAGGGGAGGTATAGAGAGAGGCAAGCAAGATTGTGTGCACACCGTTCCACAGTATGAGCTTAGGATAACTTTTTTCTTTCTTTTTAATGAGATACTTATAAGACAATAAAAGACGTACGTTGAACACTCAATTTTTTTAGCAGATCTTTTGGGTCACTTGTTGGCCTTGCCTTAATAGTGATTCTCTAGCCAGTTTAATTTTGGAGAAAGGAGTGAGAAATTTGGTTCTTCTGTTGGGATAACTGTAAAATAAAATGAAGAGAAGAGAGGTATTTTTAAAATAAATGTAAATGCAGAGGTAAGGAAGATGGAAGCAGAGGAAAGCTTAGAAGGAAAATTGTAGTAAATGTAAAATTTTCAGGTTAGTGGATAAAAAGCAAATCTGACTAAGAGATAGAGAGAGAGACAAAAAGAAAATGGCAGGCACAGTAAGAGGTTAGTAGAAAAGAGAGACAAGAATAACATTTATCCCTTAGTATATGAGGATGAACAGTGATAACGTCTGGATTTAATAAATCAGAGGTACTACAGCATTGTTCAAATGACTTAGTAAAAATAATAATTAGGTTTAGTTACATAGCAAGTAAGCATTCATAGAAATCTTGTACAATTAACTGATTATACAATTTTAACTTTCATTGTGTATGTATTTAGGTTGTCTTAAAAATCATTCAACAAACAATAATCAACGTATTGCTAAGTAGTAGGCTATATACCAACACTGAGACACCACTCACAATTATTAGACAATTTCCTTTATATATTAATAATGGTTTCTGTTGGGTAAGCACTTTGGTTGTCTAATATATCAAAAATCATACAAAATCCAGATTTCATCAGAGTAGATAGCTACTAGATAGCTTAAGAACACCATTTACACCGATCAAATAGCTAACCTACATAGGAACAACTGTTTCCGCTAGATGGTTGTAAGATAATTCTCGCCAAAATCTCAGTCAGGTCTTAGTATGAGTGCGTGTGTGTGTGTGTGTGTGTGTGTGTGTGTGTGTGTGTGTGTGTGTGTGTGTGTGTGTGTGTGTGTGTGTGTGTGTGTGTGTGTGTGTGTGTGCGTGTGTGTGTGTGCTATGCATTAGCGCTAAATAGTTAAGCTAAATATTTAGAAGGTCTATCATACTACACAAAAGTAATTAAAGTCACAGTTGGTCCATACCAGCAAAAAGGCAAGGCTATGCTTCACTGAACGAGTGAAAAACATTTCTATAGGGTTATTGTACAATTACCATAACCATTGCAGCAGTTCAAATCTCAAGTTAAATGACAAATTATTAGTGGGTCCAGAATCAGATAATATAACCTAAATAATCCTGTAACAATGCATTTATAGGTTATAGTTATCGGATCATTGCCTTAGTAATCATGAGTGTAATAACATTGGGCAGAGATGCGTCCTTGCTGAAGCATAACTGCAGCAACTGGAACTGAAATTTTAAGTTGTCAAATGAAATCTGTATATGTTTGTTAGGAGCCAATCCTGTTAGGGAGACTGCTGGTCAATTGCATAGCTATGACACTAAGAACAAAATACTTTTTTGCTAGGTATACCCCAGCTTAACCAGATTATTTAGGGAGTGCAGAAACTAAAGCCCTGCTTAATCCTATTTCAGAAAATCCTTTTATGTTGCTCAACTTATAAGCAAGGGCATTGCATCTAGTTCCAGGGTGGTCATCATACCACTGTACTCAGCCATCCTCAGACCCATCACAGACTATAAATCCCCCTTTGGTATGTACCAGACCAGACACATTCAGTAGCTGGAGCGTCCACAAAGGTTTCTTACAAAAAGAATCCAAAGAGTAAACACAATTTCCTACCCTGATCACCTCAGAGCCCTAACTCTTTACTATGTATCATACAGACTTCTGTGAGGCAACCTTTGCCTGGCATACAGGGTATCCCTGGACCCTATTTTGATGAACCTTTTGCTCATCCACAAACAAACAGCATAAGAACTACTATATTAAATGACCAAAATTCTGCTTGTGACATAAACAGCACATGTTGGAAAGACAGATATGTCTCTCAGAGAATTATCTTTCTCTGGAACAGGCTCCTCATCCATGTGACAGAATTCCTCCCTATGTCTTTTTAAATGCAACTAAGACTAATGGATAGGTAATTGGATGTTACCCTCTGGTCTGGCTCCTATGTCTTTGATGAACAGAGGCAGTCAGTAAATCACCAGCTATATAAATCAAATTTGTGGGCCACATTTTGGTTGCACAGCTAAGCTTATAAGTGGTCATTAGCCTAGTATACACCCATACCTCTCAACATGGAAACATCAAAAATCTGGACAAAGCCCCAAGAAAAGTAGGTACAACTGGCCAAAAATCCATATATGAATTAATATAACATTTGCATATATAATTAAGTAATCTCACTCACTCCAATGGAATTGTGGGATGCCATCATTCAAACACAAATTGAAGACCAGACAAAATATCAAACACAAAATATAACCAGAATAGTGTAATATTTAAGTGTGTTTCAAAATTTGAACTTATATAAAACAAAAATACAATTGTCTTTTATAAAATTAAAATTAACTGCACTGAATTGAGAGAGATGTTGAAAGTTGACAAGCAACAGCAGATCACATGTAGAAAATCAGAAAAAAAGGGGGGGGTGATGATGATGACTTAATTCCAGTCAAGCTTGTATTGCACTAGATAGCCAACAGGTTCATAGTTACTAGGTATCTCCTTCAAAGGAGATGATTTAATTCCAGTCAACCTTGCATTGCACTAGTTAGCCAACAGGTCCATAGTTACTAGCTATCTCCTTCAAAGGAGATGATTTAATTCCAGTCAACCTTGCACTGCACTAGTTATCCAACAGGTTTATAGTTACTAGGTATCTCTTTCAAAGGAGGACATTCTCAGGACTGCAGCATCCACTGCCTTTAGAAGTACTATACAGTACAGTATCAGCAATCCATCTACATATTGTGGTAGTAGAGCCCACAGGCTTTTGCATCAAAAGCAAGCATACTACCAATTTTGCTATTAACAATGCAAGCAGACTTGGTACAAGCAGCACTAAACATATCTTCCCTTGAAGCTCTCAGCTCCTTGTAAAATTCACTCGACACTCAACTATCTCTCTCAACTTTGCAGCACAAGTAATCTGGAAAAAGCCAAAATTTATTCTCGGAGATAAAAGCCAATAACTAGGGACACATTTTAAATATATAATCTTGGAAAGTTGCTAGAATAAAATGTTTTGTGTTACCAAATTACCATGCATTTCCTGAAAGGCAGGAAGACTGAAACTTAAATAGCTATCATTATTTAGTGAATTCAGTTCTTACTAATTTCATAGAAAACCACACATTTTAAGAGGAACACACCAAAAGAATTAGTCAAACATTTCAAGCATTGAGCACAAGTGGTGGCATGGGTAGGGCATTCAGGCTCTTGTTCTTTGCACCTAAGCTACAAGGTTTGAGCCACAGTAACACTAGTCACCTGGTCTACTTAACTGGGACATTTTATGCACACCCACTCACCTTTTGGCCCAGCAAGTAGATTCACCACACCCATCCTTTGGTCCAGCCAAACTTATGCAGATAAAATACAGCAAACTAGCAGTTCCAGTTTATAGATTGAACAGATTTACAGCACACACACAGCAGTTCCAATTTGTAGACTGAATGAACCTACACTTTGGCCCAGCAAAACTATATCAGATAGCGGACTTGCAGCAGAAGCAGATAAAATACAGACACACAGTTCTGTCCTAACTAGCACTGCATTTATCAGATGTCAGCCGAAAGGGTAAAAGCTATACCACTCTTGAATGGACTTACAACAGATAAAACACAGTTCCGTTCTAACTAGCATTGCATATCAGATAAACTGCTACTCTTGAACAGACTTACAGCAGAAACAGCTAAAATACAATTCTAACTAGCGCTGCATATCAGATAAATAGTTCTTCTGAATAGAGTGGCTGGCCAAAAGGGCAAACGCTATGCCACTAAGCAGCATTATGGGCATATCAGATAACATTTTTTATTCTTTTTTCTTACCTGGTGTCTGAGCTCATTTCTCATCCTGACCTGCGGACATGTGGGTGAACTCTTCAAAACTTAAGTTATTCACATCTGCCATTGTTGTTTACTGTTTCCCTCTAAAACAGTTCAAAATAAATATCTGACCAAGTCCAACAGGCTGTAACTGATGTCATCATGCATGCCATTGTAGGTGGTGATGCTTGGTGACATCAGCCATAAATTTAAAGTGGTCATACAAAAAAAAAAAATCATGAATTAAAGGGGACCATTTGGAAATTCATAACACACCATTATTTTGCCCTCAAAACCAGTAAATACCAAGGAATTTGGTATGGATGAGAGGTGTGTTCATGAGCTTAAAAACATTATACATGACATACATTGTTATATATCATATAAATTTGAGCAAAACTACATAAATTATTCAGTTCTTGCCTTCTCTTAAACTTCATTTCTCCTCCAAAACATATTTCTGCATGTATTGTTCCAAGATTTCAATTTTGTCAATGAACGTTGCTCCTATCCTTTTCTAATGATCTCACTTCCTGTCCTTTTATCTCTGTTACAGTAATCAATACTTCAAGTAGAGTTGGTTTATGTTATGATTTCCATTTTTGCTATTCTCAGTTAGTGAATTGCTGTGTTATTTGAAGTGCGAAGACCTCAGGAATACTTCAATGGGTACTGATCTGGCTAAGATGATCAAAACCTGATCAGGTGGGTAGGGGCTAGGGATTGCATTTGTTATGTTCAGTGACATGGGCTAGAGAGTGCCAAAAGTCATGTGGCAAGTGTCTGGAGAGTTTAATGTTTTGGGATTTGAAGGGCAAGCGGGTAGATTTTAGGAGGTTTGTGTTTTGGGTGAGGGTAATTTTGAAAGTCCATGGAGTGATAATGGATAATTATGCTACTTGTTCTTTCAGAATAGGAAGGGTATCTAATTTGGCTGAGGAAGTGATTAAAACAGCAGGGAGATGGTTGATCTAAGGCATTTATGAGTCACATTCATTAGTATATACAAAGGAAAAGAGGTGTGTCACTTGTACTAATTATGTGTGTTTCTTTTGCAGGAACAAAGCTTTTAGTCAGGTTGGGTCACTCTTTTGTTTACTGGGTGGCTAGAAGAGCAAAAATGCATCCTGGTGGGGTATGAATATGGGCCTGCATCCAGTGCAATGGCAAGTCCAATAGTGTGGTTCTCAAGGTGTACAACATTGTCAATTATTAATAGCATTGCAATAGGTAAGACAGAAATCCAAGGAACCAGTTGGGATGCTCATACATCTGGAAGGTAATGACCTTTCTTTGTGCAAATGTGCAACTATATGGTGCACTATCTCTGCAGCCTACCAGAAATGTTAATGAGGCATTTTAGGGGAACAGCCTATTATAATTAGACATGTACACGTCTCCCAAAAATGGCTTCAGTAAGGCATTTACTCAGCTGACCATTTCTGAGAATCACTCAGCTACATATGTAACATCTGCTGCTTGAGATAATGAATATGGCCAAAAGCGTGTGTTTACCAAATGAGTTAGGCATAAGTACCAGTGTGGTTAGTAAACAGGTAGTATTGGGGTGTGTGTCTGTTTGTGTGTGTGTAATGTCATACCTGTCAACTGTCCAGATTTTTGCCTTATATTATTGGCCTGTTCCTCATAAAATGTGTGTTTTTCTGGAAACTTAGTGAGGATTAAAGTCACTAAATAATGACAGACATTTGAGTTTCAGACCTCATTCCCTTCAGAAAATGCATGGTAATGCAAAAAAACTGTTACACTGTCAACTTTCTAAGTTTATAAGAGCAATATTTAAAAATCATCCCCATTGTGGGTCCTTTTCCCTCTGTTATTTTAGCTTTATTCAGATTTCTTTCATTAGGAAGTTGAGAGGTATGGTGTGTGTGTGTGTGTGTGTGTGTGTGTGGGTGTGTGGGGCTGCATGTGTGAGAGTACATTGAGGTATGACTGGTGTAAGGGCTGTATGTGTGTGTGTGTGTGTGGGGGCAATGGGTCACTGTGTCCATGAGTGCATATGTGTGCATTTTTACATGTGTATAGTGTGCGCATGAATGTGAGAATGTGTGCATATTTGTTTGTGCGTGTCTGTGTAGTGTATATGGCAATGTATTTGACTATGTAGGGAAGGGTGACATATATCCACACTCCCCTAAGCTAATGAATAAATCTTGCAAATTTTGGGGAACCACTTGACATCAAGTATAGTCTCTTTCTATTACACATTAGTGACATTTAAAATATCAGAACAACATTTTGAAGCATCAGATATGTGGAGAAAGGGATCCCAAAACACAGGGGTAAGTCTTTATATCATGCCCAAAATGCACTTAAAAATATTACAACACTATGTGACATTTAAGATCTGTAGTGGGGGAGACACTTGACACCAAGGATAATTCTCTTCATATCATGCACTTAAAAAAATTCAAACCCTGAAACTACATGCACAGCTCCTTAGCAGAACACCATTGCTAGACGTGAGGGATAGCTATTACATATAACCATAAGTCTTTTGAAACAAAACAAAAACACTTACAGTAAAAAATAGAGAACATTATGGAAACCCTGCACACTTACCACAGCAAGCAGAAACTGGAATATTTTATGCTAACAGACAAATTACTGTAATAGAATATTTTTAACATAAAAATTATAAAACTCTTATGTCTGGAAATATTCACTGAATACAATTGTCCATGATTTACAAAGGACAGGGCATATATAAGAGTCAACAGCAGGAGCGATCTGTAAAATCAGGGGAGGCTTCAGGACAAAGCAAGGAGGAATACTAGATGATACCATATATAATTCTGAAACTGTTACTTGGAATCACATAAAAAGTTAACAGAACAACAGGTATAGAATCACAAAACACTTTACAAAAATTGAGAAAAATTACACTTTGATGACAATCACTTCAGACAGACAGTAGTCAACTGTGATGTAAGAGGGACAGGGAAAAATAAGAGGATGCCTCAAGGACGTTTTGTCTACTCAGGGAAAGGTACGTGTGTGTGTGTGTGTGTGTGTGTGTGTGTGTGTGTGTGTGTGTGTGTGTGTGTGTGTGTGTGTGTGTGTGTGTGTGTGTGTGTGTGTGAGTGTGTGTGTGTGTGTGTGTGTGTGTGTGTGTGTGTGTGTGTGTGTGTGTGTGTGTGTGTGTGTGTGTGTGTATGTGTGTGTGCGTGTGTGCGTGTGTGCGTGTGTGCGTGTGTGTGTGTGTGTGTGTGTGTGTGTGTGTGTGTGTGTGTGTGAATGTTTGCATGTGTGTGGTACAGTGAATGAGGAGGGAGGGTTCCTGTGCCAATGAAATGCATGGGTTGCCAATGTAAACTACCACAGGAAAGTGCTGATTTACACTCACAGTAGTTAAGGGCAACTCACGGACATACAAATTAGCTGATAGTGAGGTCTTTCCTCAGTGCAGATAATGTGCCTCTGAATTTTAATTTCCTGCATTGCGGAAACAATTCTTTCTGGCGATTACTCTCACCATCAGCAGTGGTTTCTTTTTTAATCTAAGGGTTTGTACTTGCATTCCTTAAACTTCAGACTGAACAGTACTCTGGATTGTACTTGTATCGACTAATCTATTGATACCCATTACAGAGAACGAAGACCAACATAATTATACACATTTCAATTTAACAAATAGAACACTGAACAGTACAATATCCTGCTCAGCTGGAATAATGACATACAGCCTTTCTACGTGGAAATAAATCCCAGCAATATAATAGGGAATTTTCTTAGTAGTTTAATTGTATGCCTTACTGAATAGCATAATATCACATGTTACTGAAGCAATCACACTGTCTTGTTCAAAAAGTTGTGAAATCAGACACAACAGGCTGGAATATTAGAAAGAGCAATCCACTGAGAAATGGCAAAGACAGATGAGTGTACACAAGAAATTGTATACCAACTTTTAAATGTAGACCTCTTAATTTCAGAAACGTCTGACTTAAGCCATTTAACAAAATCTACAGCCATATATTATGATATGCACACAAACCATACAGCGTATATATGGAGATATATATATATATATATATATATATATATATATATATATATATATATATATATATATATATATATATATAGATAGATAGATATATCTATCTATCTATCTATCTATCTATCTATCTATCTATCTATCTATCTATTTATTGTATTTGATTAATGGGAAAATCCACTGGACCTAAAAGAACTAATTTCCAGTGGAGGCTCAGGGAGAAAAGCTCCAACAATAACATAGATACAGAAAATATTAAACATTAATTGGTACAAAATTAGATATGTTACACATAGTGATTACAGTAATACATACAGAATATATACATAAAAGCAGGAATTTTGTTGGTTGCCAGATGAATTCAATCAGAGAGGTATAAACTGAAATATATTAATCAGCATTATTGTACGAGTATCAAGTGATGAAAAATCATAATTATGGAGAAAATATCATCAGTCAGCAGTAGCAAAAAGCATAGGAGTTTAGTTATCATATAAGGAGAAGGATGAGGTTAGGTTATAGAGCATAAGTCTATGGGTCTATGTCAGATGATCGAGTTTCCAGAAACTCAAAATTCATATAGTCGAGACCATATAATCAAGTTTGCAAAAACTCGAACACAAAAAAAACCCCATAAAAATGTACCTTTTATTACATTTTTGTACATGGGGCAAGCCCGTCAGCACCCCCCACACCTCTTGCAAATTAAATTTACCAACTCC